>NW_024662375.1:0-1355 GCF_008729295.1 Plectropomus leopardus | reverse complement strand
TCTTACTTGTGTTTTATAACGCGTGTAAACTAACAAATAAGCGGCAAATCCTTAAATTGTGAAGTTTTTCTGAGGTTTGGTTGGGACAGATTTAACATTTCAAATTACTGTATTTCTGAGGATTTCAGCTTCCTAACAGAGAGTAAGAGCACACAACAAATCACCGACGATGTAATAATTAAGAGATGTGAGTCTGACGAGCGTCGTTAATTCTGTCGTTAATTTTAGTTAATAATCGGTTTAAAACTTTAAACTTTTCGTTAAGCGGAACCTCTGAGGAAAAACGGCGCCATCTTGAGGCCGCTCGGCTACATTAGCTTTAAAGTTAATAACACGTCAACTTCTCCTTCGTCCCCTCAAATAAAGTCACATTTAACAAACGGCTACACAAAAATAAAGGTTTCTCTACAGACTCCATCAGATCGATGCACAAAACCCTCTTAAAGGTTCATATTTGATCATATTTAACAACATTTTGCGGCTCGTAGCGCTCGTTAGCTTCCCGGTTTGTTAGCCGGATGCTAACAGGCGGAGCGGCGGTTTTTAACATTTCTCGCTGTAAAATAAAAACATCGTCCCGACGCTGCAGCGCCGAGTGAAACCGGCTCGTGTCAAAGTGTCCACACTCACTATGATTTGATGAAGAGACATTTGAGCAGAGAAACTCCCAGTGCTAACGCTGGAAACCAGCTCCAACCGTCCGCCGCCGCCATGACAGTGACGTCACGGAGGGTTTAAACTAAGCTTTATTGACAAACTCCGATCTGCACACAAGACGGAACTTCCGTTTAATAAAATAAATTAATAGATATCAATAAGTAGTCAGCTGATAAACGTGGCGGTTGCCAATTTTTTTGTTTGTTTTAATATTTTGATATTTTTAATATTTTTGTTATTGTTGAGGGACAGAGCGGTAGTGACGTCATCATTTGTATACCTTCATGTCGCCTCGTAAAGTCGAAATTCTCAACTTCATTTCTAAAATAAAATAATCCTGCTGTGATTTTTTTTAGTGCAAAGTGGCGTCATTGCCCCAAATGTTTTATAAATAGCCCCGGATTTCTGAGAGGAAAAAAATCGCAAAAAAAAAAGTAAAGAGAGGAAAACATCGCAGACATTTCCGTGAGGAAAAAAAGACAAAACGTTTTAAAGAAAAAAATGTCAAATATAAAATTAAAATATGTAATAAAAAAGTTCAAAGAAAGTTAAAAAGGTCTGAAGAAAAGCCATTACCATTTTTTTAAATCACCAAAGATTTCAAAGGAAAACAAAGTCGCAAAAAAATCTAAAGAAAATAAAAATCGCTAAAACGTTAAAACAACAAAAAGACAGTATTATGTCTTTAAAAAATCACT
>NW_024662374.1:0-369 GCF_008729295.1 Plectropomus leopardus | reverse complement strand
AGGAGGAGGAGGAGGAGGAGGTGATGGGTGTTTGTCTCTTATTGTGACAGACAGAGTAACCACGATCAGAGCAGATCAGAGTCCAGGACTGATCATTCAGTCCAAACACACAGTCTCCACTGTGTCCTCTCCTGCTGATTCGTCTGTAACTCACTGATATATAAACTCTTCCTCTCCACTCGACCTCCCAGTAACAGCGACCAGTCAGACCAGTTCTACACAGCAGCTGAGGCCAGATGTCAAATCTGTCTGGATGATCAGGATATGACTGATCCTCTCTCACACGTGTCACCTCTCTGTTGTTTTTGGACAGTTTGAGTTTGTTGTTCACTGTGTTTGTGTCGACTGTGAGCTGACAGGAATCTGACG
>NW_024662372.1:0-363 GCF_008729295.1 Plectropomus leopardus | reverse complement strand
ATTTGACACTGCACAAAAAATAATAATGTACAAAAATAAATGTTGCGGCTAATCATTGACATACTCCAGGTGGTGAAAATCAAAAAATAAAAATCTACTTAGCATATATTATACTGAAAATAACTGTTTTCATTTTCTTTTTTTTCAATCTAAAAACATAGTGGCATCATGACAAAAACCTGACATTTAAAGGGTTAAAATTTTGAAAATAATGAGTATTTAATTTTAATTATTAGGACTGATGTTGGCTAAAAAGAAATTTACTCAATGAAAGCAGAAAATCTTATTAATCTATAATATTTTTCAAAACTTGATTTTAAAAGTGCATTTGCGTGCAGAGCGATACGAGTGTGTGTGATATTA
>NW_024662371.1:0-912 GCF_008729295.1 Plectropomus leopardus | reverse complement strand
TCACACACTGACAGATCCCAGACTGTCAGCAGCTACACTCACACACTCAACATAATAATAATTATATTTGTTAATCTGAAAACATTGGGGCATCATGACAACAACCTGACATTTAAAGGGTTAAAGTTCTGAAATGAATATTTGATGTTTATTTTTAGGGCTGATGCTGGTTCGTGTTCGTTAACCTCCGATCAGCTAACAGCTAACAGCTAACGGCTAATTCACTGTTTATATTCTGTCATTAGCTCGTTAACTTGTTAGCCGCTAGCCTGCTCCATACACTTTCTATGGTAGCGTTAGCCTGGCAGCTAACCCTCCGCCCCCCATCACCGACCCACCTGCAGGCGGGACGGCCGGCTGCGGAGCCTCCCAGCCGGCCGCGGGCCCTCCGGGCTCCCCCGGCGGCTCGTCGTACTGCGGTGTCCGCTCTCCGTGGTGCAGGTTGCGGCTGCCCGGGATGTCGGGCGGCGTGGTGACCCAGTGGTGGTGCTGCAGCTCCGCGGGGCCCCCGGCGCTCCTCACCGGGTAGCTCGCTCCGTACAGCGGGTCGTCGCGGCCGCGGTACCCGAGCCCGTCGAAGCTGTCCGGCCGCCTGGAGGCCATGAGAGGGTCGGTGAGAACGGAGGACCGGAGGACGTCAACCCGAACACATCCACGACCCGGGACAGTACCCGGAACACCGATTCACAGCAGGACCGACCCGGACCGACCTGAGGCCCTGACCCGAAAACAACATCCGCCTGACACCCGGAAGACCTGCTGCTGCACTTCCGGTGCACCGGCAGCGTTCCGGTTCATTACCGCCCTGTCGATGACGTCATGAGCTGCCACCTTCCTCTATTTCCTCTTAAATTATTAAAAAATAAAATAAAAACACATTTCCTCTATTTATAAATAAATTATTAAAAAATA
>NW_024662370.1:0-581 GCF_008729295.1 Plectropomus leopardus | reverse complement strand
CAGACTGTCAGCAGCTACACTCACACACTGACATATCCCAGACTGTCAGCAATAAAAAATCTACTTTATATAGAAAATGAAAATAATTAATATTTTGTGTGATTTTTCATCTAAAAACTATAGTGACATCATAACAAAAACCTACCTAAACAGCATAACCGGCCGTTATTTCCAGAGAAATCGAGCGGCTCGGCTGTGGTTTTAAAGGGTTAAAAGCACCCTCAGAGGAGCCGTCACTCTCCATGCAGGACAAAGTGGGTAACCCACATCAGCCTTTTCTCTTCTCTTTTTTGGGAACGAGTCGCTGCTCCACATCAGATCACCGAGAAAAAGACACTTAACTTCTACGAGGATGAAGAAAGTCGATCTAAAGCTCGTCATTTAATTACCGTCACCATACCGACTGCTTTAACCCTTTCAGACCTGGACCCACATCAGTGCTGCGATCAAACGTCTTTCACAAGCTGTCTGAGCCTTTGAAACCCCAACAAATTATACTGATTATTATTATTTTTCTTCCTTTTTTTAAAATCAGTGGAAAAAAGGCAACGAACAACAGGCCAAAGAAATGTCCCACAAAT
>NW_024662369.1:0-250 GCF_008729295.1 Plectropomus leopardus | reverse complement strand
TGGGGAGTGTGTGTTGCAGCTGGGAGTGTGTGTTGCAGCTGGGAGTGTGTGTTGCAGTGGGGAGTGTGTGTTGCAGCTGGGAGTGTGTGTTGCAGCTGGGAGTGTGTGTTGCAGTGGGGAGTGTGTGTTGCAGCTGGGAGTGTGTGTTGCAGCTGGGAGTGTGTGTTGCAGTGGGGAGTGTGTGTTGCAGCTGGGAGTGTGTGTGGCAGTGGGGAGTGTCTGCAGGCGCTGACTGGTTCCCCTCCTCTCC
>NW_024662368.1:0-729 GCF_008729295.1 Plectropomus leopardus | reverse complement strand
GTGTGTGTGTGTGTGTGTGTGTGTGTTACTGCAGACTGTGCACATGGCCTGAGAGCTGTAACACAGAGCAGATGTTGAGAGAGCCTGGAGAGAGACAGGAATGTGAAGGAGACCCCTGACTATTGTTTGTGTTGTGTATCATCACTGGACAAATAAACACACACACACACACACACACACTCACACACACTCACTCTCACACACTCTCACACACCCATGCACACACACACTGAACGCTCTTAGCAACAGCAACTCAAACCACAAGATCGAAACAACTGTCTGAAGTTTCAGACGTCGATCTGTTCTTAAAGAACAAATCTGGCGTTAATCTGTATTTTTATTATTGTTCCTCTTTAATGTAAATCTTTAAACACACAAATATAAAGTTTCATGTTTAACCCTTTAGGGTCGCTTTAATATCGCACATGCTCGTACCGCTCTGCACATAAAATGTCTTTTTAGAAATCAGACTTCAAAAGATATTATGCATTAATCATTTTTAATTTTTTTAAAAATTAAAAAAATTAAAAGGCAGCAAAGGGCCGAGGCCGGATTCAAACCCCCGGCTGCTGCGGCGAGGACACAGCCTCTGTACATGGGTCACCGCTCGATCCACTGAGCCACCAGAGCCCCATGATTTTCTACATTTTAGTTTTTTTTTTAACCAACATCAGTCCTATTCATAAATATCAAATATTCAATAAATTTCAGAATTGTAACCCTTTAAAT
>NW_024662367.1:0-277 GCF_008729295.1 Plectropomus leopardus | reverse complement strand
ATGAATGGTTCTTAAATTGTGCGAAGGACGGACAGACAGGCAGACAGGCAGACAGACAGACAGACAGGCAGGCAGGCAGACAGACAGACAGGCAGACAAGACAGACAGGCAGACAGACAGACAGAAAGACAGGCAGGCAGACAGGCAGACAGGCAGACATGCAGACAGGCAGACATGCAGACAGGCAGATAGAAAGACAAGCAGACAGACAGACAGGCAGATAGACAGACAGACAGACAGACAGACATGCAGACAGGCAGACAGACAGACAGGCAGA
>NW_024662366.1:0-208 GCF_008729295.1 Plectropomus leopardus | reverse complement strand
GGATAATTGTGTGTGTGTGTGTGTGTGTGTGTGTGTGTGTGTGTGTGTGGCCTCACGTGTGCACATGTGATCATCCTCATAAAGCTGGGAGCAAGGGTCAAGTGCAGTGAACCAGCACCTGCTGTAACCAGACACATACACACACACACACACACACATACTGCTACATAAAACCCTATACAAGTTATTTCTGTCTGACACCTCTGAT
>NW_024662365.1:0-235 GCF_008729295.1 Plectropomus leopardus | reverse complement strand
GTAGTAACATGCTAGAGGTGAGCTTAATTTTTTAATATGATTTTAAATCATTTTCATTTGGACCTATTTTTATGGTAAGTAATCAGAATTCAACAGACACAATGATAAAGGACACTAACTCTGCTAACATCTTGGTTATATTCCATAAAATCCACTTCTATATAGGAAACATCAATTTTTCATTATGAAATAAAATTGTATTACAAAACCATATGCACAGAATGAGAATCTAAGG
>NW_024662364.1:0-1852 GCF_008729295.1 Plectropomus leopardus | reverse complement strand
TATTACAATAATAATAATAATACATTCTTATAACAATATATTTTTACATCTAATGTGTATGTTTTCAAGTATTGAATATAAGCTGTAACAAATCATTGCTGCTAGTGAATAACAAATGAAAATGGTGAAATTGCTGATCTGTGGTGCTTCTTGGTGTTACAACTAACCAATCACAACACTGTATGAAACTAAATGTGTCTACTTTTAAAAGTGCAGGGTGTTTGAGCAGCTAATTTCTGCATGCTCGGGTAGATTTTACTGTCAATTAGAATTATTTGACAAGCACCAGGAATCTACAAATAGCTCAGATATTTTGACTCAGGTAATTTCCAGTGGTTTATGAGAACACATCATCCACAGTGCATTACACATATATGAGCAGCTGGAGAAGGCTAGAGCTGGCTCTGATTGGCATGATAAGTGACATCAGCAGAGCGACAGCTTTTTTCCTCTTGGAGTGATGAGTAGCTGATGAAAAGCTCACCTATCCCTCCATCTCTTACAAACCTATGCATTTCAAAGCGTCTGAACCAGAATCTGTGAAGAGAGTCAACAAGCACAAATCACTTCATTTTCTTTGCGCTGCTCTGATTGTTAATGTACTTTCTGCCAAAATAAGATTATTCTATTGCTTTAAAAACTTTCTGCAATTGCTTTCTTTAAGCCTGCAGCTGTCCACTGAGGGCTTTGCTGTGTCGAGTATATCTTAAGAGTGCCTCTTATTATTATATTTGCTCCCAGCTCTAATCTTTATCAGTATTTATATTGACAGTCGGCAATTTTTGTTTATGGCTATATTTTATCTACTAAATAAAGACACATGCATGCCAGTGCCTGGGGAGGAAAGAAGATAAAGACTTTGCATTAATAGCAGTTTGCTAAGACATAATGCCCTGATAAAGCCAGCATCTTTGTGTGGGCTGGATTGAGTTCAGTGCCAGTTCTATGTAGCATCTACTAAAAGCACACAACTCGCCTGTAACAGCCCCTACAGCTTTCTGTAAGAGACCGTCATTTAGTGGCTGCACTTGAGCATTTTTTATAGTGAAACAAAAAAAGTTGGGATTTTTCCATTCATTTTTTTTTGTCAGCACAGAGTGTGCAGACTTTCTAAATCTTTTGGCAAATATTTTACTCACTGTAAAACTGCCTACGTTGCATACACACTCCACTCCTGCTGCTTACTATACACTTTTGCTGCATTTGTTGTTACTAAATACCATTGTGTTGGCGCTGTATTGGAACAAAGGAAGAAACAATGCTGAACTGCGTGAATGGGAGCGTGTGCAGAGGCAGAGGCAGCATTGCTGCGCTGGTCTCGGCTTCAGCTCAGTTTTGCTCACTTGGGCTTGAATATGAGGCCTTTGTTAACAGAGCAGCTCCTGGTGCCAACTGGCAGATTTTATTTTACTTTCTTTTGTGTTCTTTGAATGAATTTAAAAAACTTTGGCTTTGGCCTCAATTAGTCGAATGTTTAGACCTTCAATTCAAGGCTCTCTTTTGTTAGTATAGGCATAAAAATCTGCAAGTCAAATAAAAAATGCCATTGCAGCGACATAACATAGACCTAACAAACAAATACTGATTGAATAAAAAATTTCAGGAGCAACTGAAAGCTATAAAATCTACATTTTGTAGAGTTTTACCAGAAAATGTTGTTAAATCTCCCTTTCATACAGAAATATTCTTAAATGGGAGATGGGCATGCATTGCCATTGAATTGATGCTAATAAACACATGAAGGTTTGGAGAAATGCATGACCACAGCAGGTGAAATTATACAAATCATACTGACAGATGATACAAAACTACTTTCATTCTTTCATTTTCAAACTCTGTATTTTAACATTGC
>NW_024662363.1:0-307 GCF_008729295.1 Plectropomus leopardus | reverse complement strand
TTTGGTGTTTTGGTGCAAAAACAATTAACACAGAGGAAGAATAAAAACAGTAACTTGAATAGAATAAGATACAAGATAAAAAAAAAAAAACCATATAAAAATGAAAAATAAATTATAGAGAACACAAAATGTATGTACATACATTTGAAAAACTCAACAGCAATGTCTCTTTTCAGAAATAATGACTGAGTTACTGAAGATAATCCATAGACATAGTTGTGAGCAGTTTTATGTACTATTTTCTTTTTACAAAGCAGAATGAAGCATATATCTAAGGACAGCTCACCAAGCACAACTGAGCTCGCTA
>NW_024662362.1:0-470 GCF_008729295.1 Plectropomus leopardus | reverse complement strand
CTTATAGCCGTGTACTTTATGCACACACAAGGGGCTGTTTGAAAACAAACATTCATTATTATCTTTGAAATGTCAGAAATAAGGTGAACAGTTTCTCACAAACACAGTTTCCCAAAGCCCAGAGTGACGTCTTCAGATTGTCTGTTTTGTCACCCAACAGGCCAAAGCTCAATTATATTCTGTTTATCATCATATAAGAAAAAGAAGAACAGAAAGTGTAATCACTGAGAGCAGGAACCAGAGAGTGTTTGGCATTTTTGCTTGAAAAAGGACTTATATTGATTAGCAAAATGTTGCAGATTATTTTTCTGTTGATTGATGAATAGGTTAATAGCCAGACCACTGCAGCTGCAGATTGTAACATCTGTCAGATCATTTGTCCATTTAAAGGTCCCACAGTGATCTTTTTCAGGGTCATACTTATATTTTCGGTTTTTACTTTGATATGTTTAAATGCCCTAATGTTAAAA
>NW_024662361.1:0-225 GCF_008729295.1 Plectropomus leopardus | reverse complement strand
GTTTACAGTGTAATAACGTGTGTTTGTATTGATTTCTGGCGGTATTTATCAGGCTAATTATCCGCTGATTAGTGTACCCAGTTTTTAATGCCAGTAGTTGCCCTCGTGCTCTTTGTGTGCGTGCGTGCGTGTGTGTGTGTGCGCGCGCGCGTGTGTGCTCGCGTGTGTGTGTGTGCTCGTGTGTGTGTGTGCGTGTGTGTGTTTTAAATATACAAATACATTTTA
>NW_024662360.1:0-291 GCF_008729295.1 Plectropomus leopardus | reverse complement strand
CTTTCAGCAACTTCCCTCCTTCGGTCCCTGTTCACAGCTTACCTCTGCTTACCCTCTCTCTCCCGTTTTAACCTTCCATCGCTCTGCATGCAGTCACTCATTAGTCTTTCAGTGGGGTTGCAAAAAGAGAAAGAGGGCGAGACAGAGGCAGCAGGCAGAAATGACAACTGGATGACAAAATGATATTCAACTGGGACAAAGGGAGGAGGGGGGGTTGAGACAAGTAAAGAATGACAGGCAAGGTGTAATAAGAGACTGACGGGGCACAGAGAGAAGAGAAGAGTACAGGGT
>NW_024662359.1:0-624 GCF_008729295.1 Plectropomus leopardus | reverse complement strand
TACTCTGTGTGTGTGTGTGTGTGTGTGCGTGTGTGAGTGTGTGTGTTACATGTGTGAGTGTGTGTGCGTGTCGGAGTGTGTGTGTTACTCTGTGTGTGTGTGTGTGTGTGTCCATTGTTCTCCTGCAGCCTTCAGTCTTACGTAATTGTTGTTGTTGCGAAACAGCAGCAGAGTAAAGAACATACAGACGACATATAAACACCAAAAGAAGAAGAAAATGTAGAAATGTGACAAAAACATGAGGACGTGTGAACGTGACATCGTTATTTCACGTCACAGAGAGTCGGAAGAATGTTTTTTAAAAAAACACAGATGAGACTCTGAGGCTGATCTCAGGTCAGTGTTTCTATTGGAGCTGATGATGAAAACCACTAAAAAGAGACACAAAAAGACCACAAAAAGATGCAAAAAGAGACAAAGGACTAAAAGGGCTAAGAAATACACAAAATGACCTAAAAGAGACACAAATGACTCTAAAACAACCCTGAGACACACGCAATGTCTTCAAAAGACACCAAACCTTCAAAAAAGACACAAGAACCCAAAGAACGTGTAAAAAAGGAAAACAAAGCAACACAAAACTACAAAAAAACAGAACAAGAACACAACGAGAAAAAGGCAACA
>NW_024662358.1:0-683 GCF_008729295.1 Plectropomus leopardus | reverse complement strand
CGTTGTTTCTTAAGTAGCAATGATGTGTGGAAGATGAAGAAACCTCCGCGGACACCGACTTGGTTGCATAATAATCAATTTATTGCAGCAAGTTCAGCATCCACCAGGCACCATGGTCTGCCTGGGAGAGGATTCAGGACCAATGCGAATCTCTCTCGCACAGCTCATACAAGTCTCTTATATAGGTACAGACATCGATAAATTTGTCAGTAAACAACTTTTCACCTGTTGTGATCAATCACAAGACAACACAAATATCTCCTTATTTGGAAGGAGCCTCATTCCATGTTACTTTTAACCTGGGGCCGGTATTTTGTACGCGTGGCTTCAAGGTCTAACCGTCCCTAGACCTTTGACCTCGTGACCTCCTTACACAACTGAAATAGGAGCCTAAAAAAACAAAGCATAATACACCACACTCGTTTGTTTGTTTTTTTGTTTGTTTGTTGTTTTTTTTATTTTTGTTTTTACAACATCAGTTCTAATCATGAATATCAAACATTCATTAATTCTCAGAATTTTAGCCAGATTTTTGTCATGATGCCACTATATTTTTAGATTTAAAAAATTGAAAAAAACAACAACAAAAACAACAACAAAACTTAATTTCAACATACTACATGCAAAGTAAAATTGTATTATTATTATTATTATTATTATCATCATCATCATCATCATCATCA
>NW_024662357.1:0-275 GCF_008729295.1 Plectropomus leopardus | reverse complement strand
TATATATATATATATATATGATCTATGATATGAGCACTCATGGAATACCCCACGACCAGTAAGAGTGCTTGGTTAGGCCTAACTGCTGCGCAATGGGACACTTTAATAGGATGAAACCATCATTAATGTTATTAGTAACACCTGTTCTTTCCTACAATAACAAGATACATTGTCTGTGTTGGAGAAGGAAGACAATGTTGACACGCTTTTACTAATACTTGTACAGCAGGTTGTATTGCACTTGCACAAATTCCACACATTGCCGTGTGTACTTG
>NW_024662356.1:0-666 GCF_008729295.1 Plectropomus leopardus | reverse complement strand
AATGCACCATATATCGTGAGACATTTCTGCAAGGCACACAACTGGATCCGTTTGCTTTAACCACTCTGGCATCCAGTTGCATGGGGGTGTTTCTCCCCAAAGACACATTAGCTCTCACGTACGAAGGTGCATACATAAAGGAAAATAAGTCTTATTCAGATGTGTCGATACAGTGGCTTGAATATGTCGCCCACACAGAGAACAAAACAGTACAGCATGCGCTCAAAGGAGGTGAGTAGGGCCATATTTTGTCGATGGTTACAATATCGCCACAAATACATGCTACGAATTTGCAGGCTGTTTTTTCCGGGTTGTGTCAAATGCCACATAGAGAGTGATGTAAACCCCATCACCAAGGTGCCCTATGGTGAGCTTTACCATCTCTTTTGTGAGAAGGTGGCTGCTTTGGGGTCATATCATGGTGTGCGGGTTGTTGTGATGTGGGAGTGTGAATGATTGTCGGCAGACCTGGCAGTCAAAGCATTATTGGCCAGATACAGAAAGCCAGAACGCCTGAACCCCAGAAAGGCCATGTGTGGTGGCTGCACAAATGCCAAGAAATTGTACCACACCGCTGCTTGTGATGAAGGTGAAAAGATTCACTTCATTATTATTATTTCACCAGTCTACAGTTCAGTCTACAAATAACTATCTGACTGGCCACCC
>NW_024662355.1:0-556 GCF_008729295.1 Plectropomus leopardus | reverse complement strand
ACACACACACACACACACACACACACACACACTAAAGCTGCATGTAATACATTTGCAGCTTAGTTAACCATATAGGTCTACTTTTTTTACATGTTTAATATGTAGACCTATATGTTTGACATAAGTTCTGGCCCACCCAGTTTGTACATGCACATAAAGTCATAACATTAAGGGATAGTTTTAAAGGACATGTGAACTTTTTTATGATAGGCTAGGCTTAAATGTTTTACATTTAGCACTCACACCATGGCAGTCCCCAAACGCTTCCCATAGAGGCCACAGCCACACAGGCCTTAATGGAAACACATATACAAAACATGTTAGAAATATACAGTAGGTTATCATGGAAGCTTACTGAAAAATCGGCCCCTATGTACAGATATGCAGAGGCCCCAACACTTCTCCTACAGAGTAAGACTTGGTGGTTTTGCATCTCTTTGTAGTTGTTAATTTTGTGATGTTTTAAGCCACTTTGTGTAGTATTCTGTTCCTCTATTGTGGTTTTGTATAATTTTGAAGTCTTTTGGGTCTTTCTGAATTTTTTTTCTTTTATTTT
>NW_024662354.1:0-316 GCF_008729295.1 Plectropomus leopardus | reverse complement strand
ACTTTTTACGGTGTACTTAAAGTGAATCTCTTTGAACGACTGTCGGGGTGAATTAAATGTGCGCCACACTGACGATGCCTGCTGCTCAGCCCGGATATATTTGTTCACCAAAGTGACTGATGTGTTTTGTATTTTATAGGAAACTGCGGCGTCTCCAAAACTGAGCGAAACGACAGGCGCTGTGAGCCGCTGCAAGGGTAAGATTTAAAGAAAACAGCTGAATGCACTGTGCTGAATGGGATCAGTATGTGTATCGGCATACATATCTATGCAGTATTAACAGCACATCGCAGTACTGATTGTACTTTTGTGTTTT
>NW_024662353.1:0-1103 GCF_008729295.1 Plectropomus leopardus | reverse complement strand
CATATATATATTTGAAACCATTTTGTGGATGTCGAAGGTTCACCTGTAGTACGTGCGAATGGTATCCAGAATATATTGGACCCCGTACTTCCTCTTCATGCGCTGCTTGCCTTTGTTTAGCACAGACGCCAGGTACTGCACATGGGCTTTGGAAAGAAGAAAAGGAAAAAAAGGATACTTTTGTCATCTCGCTCCAGTTTGACATTTAGAAATGTCAAAACAATATGCAAGGTTGTACCAGAGAAGTGCATTCAGTTACAAAACAGGTTACTGGAGTGCAGCTTCAGACACAGATTCACTTTTAATCCTCTCTGCAGCCTGAACTCAAAACATTAATATATTCTATCTCTGCTCTCTCTGCTTTTAGCCTCCTCTTGCATATACATATAAAAAGGGGCACAATCAGAATCGGCAGACATGAAAAGGTTCACAGGTGTATTACTCAACAACACGAGGGCTGCTTATGCCTTACCCAGACAAACAGCGAAATGGCTTTTAGTCCAGATGCGGAAATCAAAGAGCAGGTGCTGGTAGAGTTGCTGTAGAAGTGGGCTGTTTCCCTCATTGAAAACCTGCTCCAGCAGCAGCTGACAGGCCATTAAAACGTTCATGTCCATCATACTGCCGGGCACCTGTAGGAGAGGAGCACAGAAGTATGTTTTCATTTATTTGGATTTATGCGTGTACAAGGGTTTGTGTAGCAGTGTCTTTGCTGCTGTAAAACATCGCAAACCCCATGTGTTTATTAGGACATAGTTTCCTTACAGGATGCTCCACCTTAACGTCATGTATTACAACATATCCTGTGCATCTGTGCTGCACCAACGTAACGTAACACCAAATTGGCTGCTGCCATGAGAGATTCAACTCCACTGACACTGTGTGACAATGTATGAATGAACATCCCCACATAACCTTTATCTGCATCTCTTGCCTTCCCTACATTGTGAATGGTTTCTTCCAATTTCATCTTAATTTTAACTATAATTGCTATTATTACGATTAAATTTACATTCATCAAGTAGTGATCTGGTATAATTAATCATAGCTACTACATGTTTATGTTATGCTTATTTATATTCCACTTGAGGCCTCATTTTATT
>NW_024662352.1:0-561 GCF_008729295.1 Plectropomus leopardus | reverse complement strand
ACACACACACACACACACACACACACACACACTAAAGCTGCATGTAATACATTTGCAGCTTAGTTAACCATATAGGTCTACTTTTTTTACATGTTTAATATGTAGACCTATATGTTTGACATAAGTTCTGGCCCACCCAGTTTGTACATGCACATAAAGTCATAACATTAAGGGATAGTTTTAAAGGACATGTGAACTTTTTTTATGATAGGCTAGGCTTAAATGTTTTACATTTAGCACTCACACCATGGCAGTCCCCAAACCCTTCCCATAGATGCCACAGCCACACAGGCCTTAATGGAAACACATATACAAAACATGTTAGAAATATACAGTAGGTTATCATGGAAGCTTACTGAAAAAATCGGCCCCTCTGTACAGATATGCAGAGGCCCCAACACTTCTCCTACAGAGTAAGACTTAGTGGTGGTTTTGCATCTCTTTGTAGTTGTTAATTTTGTGATGTTTTAAGCCACTTTGTGTAGTATTCTGTTCCTCTATTGTGGTTTTGTATAATTTTGAAGTCTTTTGGGTCTTTCTGAATTTTTTTTCTTTTATTTT
>NW_024662351.1:0-220 GCF_008729295.1 Plectropomus leopardus | reverse complement strand
GAGGTTTTTTTCTGGGCGCTGAGAATTAAAAAATATTTACTTTTAAATTATTTTTTAAAACTATTTAATATGTATTTTAATGTAACATATGTTAATGTACACAATTTATTTATTGGAGTGTTTGTTTGTTTTTTTTAAATCTCCAGAGATTTTTTAAGAATTAAAAAAAAAATCCTTATTTTATAAAAAATATTATTTGCCAGAAAAATATGACTGAAAA
>NW_024662350.1:0-623 GCF_008729295.1 Plectropomus leopardus | reverse complement strand
AAAACGCCATACTATAGCTCAGGGAAAAATGTTCAAAAAAGTGATCTCTCCAAATACTAAAAAAAGTCATTGAACAGCATGTTCGGGCTGTTTATAGTATAGCCTGTTGAAAAAAAATGGTCTAAAAAGTCAATATTTTGAGCGTTTAGGCCAAAGTTTAGTATGGAGAAAAACACCATACTATAGCTCAGGGAAAAAAGGTCAAAAAAGTGATCTTTCGAAACGCTAAAAAAAGTCACAGAACAGCATGTTCAGGCTGTTGATAGTATAGCCTGTTGAAAAAATGGTCTAAAAAGTCAATATTTTGAGTGTTTTAGACTAAAGTTTAGTATGGAGAAAAACACCATACTATAGCTCAGGAAAAAATGGCCAAAAATAATCTCTCCAAATATTGAAAAAAGTCATAGAACAGCATGTTGAGGCTGTTTATAGTATAGCCTGTTGAAAAAATGCTCTAAAAAGTCAGTATTTTGAGTGTTTTAGGCCAAAGTTTAGTATGGAGAAAAACGCCATACTATAGCTCAGGGAAAAATGTTCAAAAAAGTGATCTCTCCAAATACTGAAAAAAGTCAAAATAACAGCATGTTCAGGCTGTTGATAGTATAGCCTGTTGAAAAAATGGT
>NW_024662349.1:0-222 GCF_008729295.1 Plectropomus leopardus | reverse complement strand
TTCAAAATGTGGAATTTTTATTAAAAGTTGGAAGACAAAATGTGGAATCTTGGAATTGCGCAATTCCAGATTCAATACTATAGATCTAAATCTGTCCTCAAAATATGGAAGTCACCTTCCACCATTCATTGTCTATCTGAAAACCCTAACCCTAACCCTAACCCTAACCCCTAACCCTAACCCTAACCCCTAACCCTAACCCTAACCCTAACCCTAACCCCT
>NW_024662348.1:0-768 GCF_008729295.1 Plectropomus leopardus | reverse complement strand
TGGCTATCACAGAGCTAAGTTAAGCTTGCACATGGCAATGCAGTAAACAGACATGCATGATTTCTGATGGCAGCATTGAGAGAAGGAAAGGAGCTCAGCATATCAGAGGAAGTCCCCCGGCAGGTTAAACCTATGTCAGGTTTAACCTGCCGGTTTTTAAAATGGTATTTTAAAATGTCCAACTTAAAAGTAGAAATAGAAATAAGTGTGTTTACCCCCTGATACAAAAAAAGTTGTAGTTTCTTTCGCTAATTTCAGCATTCATTACAACTGAAGGTGGGATTTTCTTTTTTTTTTTAATAACTCACCCATTTTCAAATATATTGAGGCCAAAAGGTATATTTTAGGGCAGGGGCACTTATTTTACAGACTGCCTGCGGATCAGATACACCCTTCACTCCTCCACAGCTCCACACTCTTATCCAAATATGGTCACTTTTGGCCCAAAGAAAAAATAAAACCAAGATTGTGATGGCCAAAATGTCAAAGCTGAGCCTTCACAATGGCAGTCCACAAGCTAACCTCTACCGTCATGGTAGCTACGTCCATTAATTTTACAGTCTACAACGCAGCCCAGTTGCTAAAAGAAAATGTTGGCATTGTACTTTTCTGCAAACCAGGATTACAAATGTATGTTTCATATGTATCATATTAACATGTTGGTGAAGAGTCTCAGTCATCCAGGTCATGGTAAATCTACATGCTAAATCATAGGCCACTGAAATAACAGACTGCTTTGTAAAGAGTCATGGTTTCCAGCATTTTTTT
>NW_024662347.1:0-372 GCF_008729295.1 Plectropomus leopardus | reverse complement strand
GTACCAAGTTTACCATGCTATATATCAGCTAGTCAATCACATTTGTACAGTGCCTTGCGAAAGTATTCGGCCCCCTTGAACCTTTCAACCTTTCACCACATTTCAGGCTTCAAACATAAAGAAATAAAATTTTAATTTTTTGTCAAGAATCAACAACAAGTGGGACACAATCGTGAAGTGGAACGAAATTTATTGGATAATTTAAACTTTTTTAACAAATAAAAAATTGAAAAGTGGGGCGTGCAATATTATTCGGCCCCTTTACTTTCAATGCAGCAAACTCACTCCAGAAGTTCAGTGAGGATCTCTGAATGATCCAATGTTGTCCTAAATGACTGATGATGATAAATAGAATCCACCTGTGTGTAATCA
>NW_024662346.1:0-412 GCF_008729295.1 Plectropomus leopardus | reverse complement strand
CAAAGGTCGTACACAGCAGACAATCCAATCCAAATCTCTCAGCGTTATTTTTTTATTTTACTTGAAAGTGAATCCTATTTTGATCCTAGTTCTGCAGTTTTTGTATTGTTGGCTGTGTTATATTTCTTTAGTTGTTTTAGTAGTTGTAGTTGTTTTGGTTTTCTTGAGATCTAGTAATGTGTATATACAATTTTATCTGTCTAATGCAGATTTAAGATTAATTTAAAACATTGGAGAAAATATAAAACAAAACAAAACAAAACAAAACAAGAAGTGTCATTTTGTACAGGCCAAGAGGGGACAAAGTGTGGACTGACTTTCCTTTTTTAGAATCTAAAGTTAAAGTACAGCCAAAAGTACAGCCAAAAACCTATAGAATTTGAAATAGTTCATCTCAGCAGTTGAACAGAGG
>NW_024662345.1:0-208 GCF_008729295.1 Plectropomus leopardus | reverse complement strand
TCAAGAGATGGAGGGTGATGTGTTTGTACTTATGTTCTTTGGGGAATTAATCTGCTGTATATCAATCATTTATTGATCTTATTTGTTATGTCTCCATTAAGGGATTTCTGCTGGTTCTTGTCGACATAAACACAAATCTAACCTGAAGAAGAAGTTCCAGAGTGTGTTTGAGGGGATCGCTAAAGCAGGAAACCCAACTCCTCTGAAT
>NW_024662344.1:0-470 GCF_008729295.1 Plectropomus leopardus | reverse complement strand
TTCATCGCCATCGTCATCGTCACCTGGAGCGCCGTCTGACACGTCCGCGCTCACCAGCCGGTAACTACGGAGCAGTGACATCACTGATGACATCACAGCTGACTGATGATGTCATTGATGACTGATGACATCACAGCTCACCTGTCTCTGTCTCCAGACGGCCCGCGGCATTCTGGGAGCTGGGCGGCCATGGCGGTGACGAAGGCGGCGTTCCGGAGCGTCGCGCCGCGCCGCAGGACGTTTCTCTCCACCAGCCGGTTCAGACCAGGATCCAGAGTCACCCGGAGCCGACAGTCCCCGTCCGTCAGTGTGACGTCATACAGGTCATCACCTGCAGGAGACACCAGACCATCAAGACCAGACCATCAAGAACAGACCAGGAAGACCAGACCATCAAGACCAGACCATCAAGAACAGACCAGGAAGACCAGACCATCAAGACCAGACCATTAAGAACAGACCAGGAAGAC
>NW_024662343.1:0-259 GCF_008729295.1 Plectropomus leopardus | reverse complement strand
GGACTTTATACAGAACAGAGGCTCTGCTCAGGTCCACTGATCCCAGCTCAGGTCCACTGATCCCAGCTCAGGTCCACTGATCCCAGCTCAGGTCCAGTAGTCCCAGCTCAGGTCCAGTGATTTCAGCTCAGATCCAGTAGTCCCAGCTCAGGTCCAGTGATCCCAGGTCAGGTCCAGTAGTCCCAGCTCAGGTCCAGTGATTTCAGCTCAGATCCAGTAGTCCCAGCTCAGGTCCAGTGATCCCAGGTCAGGTCCAGTA
>NW_024662342.1:0-1015 GCF_008729295.1 Plectropomus leopardus | reverse complement strand
CAAAATAATACTAAAAATATATTTAATATATTATGTTCTAACATATTATGTCTGTTAAAAATAATAATAATAATGATAATAATAATAATGTATGTAAGCTATTGTTCTATTATATACATGCATGTGGAAAATAAAAAAAAAACTTGTAAAAATAAAAATAACCCTTAGCCTATTTGCACAGTATTACATATTATTAAATATTTCAGAATAAATCACAGACATTTTTATTTACAAACTCTTAATTCCAGCGTTACATGTAATTAAACTAAAAAAAGGCTTTAATGTATTGTTTTAGTTTATGTACTGCAATCCTCACGTTGATTGAGGCTTAAAAACGTAACGTCTACATGTAAAGCTCATAGTATCATAAAAGGCGAGTGTATGTGAAAAAAACTACACGATGTAATGATTAAAAGATTTCACAGCGTTTT
This sequence comes from Plectropomus leopardus, assembly GCF_008729295.1. Lineage (NCBI taxonomy): Eukaryota > Metazoa > Chordata > Actinopteri > Perciformes > Serranidae > Plectropomus > Plectropomus leopardus. Next base: position 584 of record NW_024662342.1, on the reverse strand, counting down.
TCACATGTAGAGTGAATTGAGCCAAGTTTAGTTCAAAAACCACTTCCTGAAGTTACCAATCAGAGGCGAACTTCAGCATCATCAACTGCAGACTGTCTTCATTGCTCTCTCTTTCTAAAACTCAGACCAAACTGAAACCTAACTGTAAAAACGGGGTAGCACTAATGAAATATAAAGAGTTTTGTTACTGTATTCTCCATCAGTCAATGTTTTTTTGAAATATAATTTAGCTTACCTTTTAGCTTTAACACAAGATTTTTTGTTACCACCATGGACGTGCCGGCTGCCATTTTGTGTTCAGTGCATTCTGGTAGTTGTAGGTTTTCTACCTCATGGTTTAGGCTTGACATTCAGTATTCTTGCACTTGCTGTAAATGAGAAGAAGAAACAATCTGTCATTTATTTTATAACTGTATGTAAACCAGAATGTTTTTCAATGATGTTTAACTTTGTATATGAAGGTAACTGAACTAACAATTCATTTGCAGGATCAAGACATATTTATGCAAGGTGTAGAAAGACATTATTATTATTATTAACATCATTGAAAAACATTCTGGTTTACATACAGTTATAAAATAAAT
>NW_024662341.1:0-462 GCF_008729295.1 Plectropomus leopardus | reverse complement strand
TGAATTGCTCAAAATCACAGTGCTAACAGGCTAATCAGGGATTGTTTATAACCAGGATGCTGAGGAGCTTTGATGTTAGCCAACACATACTTAAAATGGCGTACGGAAGCCTGGTTGAATGCATTTTATTATCTAACATAACAGCGCAGTACTGAAACTTGAGGACCAAAGAGCATAAACAAACTTAAAGATTGTTCACTTTGCGAGGAAGGTGATTTGCAATAAAACAAACAACTCTGTAATATACACTATATTACCAAAAGTATTTGCTCACCTGCCTTTACTCATACTATGAACTGAAGTGCCATCCCATTCCTAACCCATAGAGTTCAATATGATGTCGGTCCACCTTTTGCAGCTATTACAGCTTCAACTCTTCTGGGAAGACTGTCCACAAGGTTGAGGAGAGTGTTTATAGGAATTTTTGACCATTCTTCCAAAAGCGCATTGGTGAGGTCACAC
>NW_024662340.1:0-208 GCF_008729295.1 Plectropomus leopardus | reverse complement strand
CTTTTATTACTTTTTGTAGCAGAGAGTGTTGCTAACAGTAGCGGTGGCATTGTTTACTCTCGTGATCAGCTGATCGCGCTGTGTAGCCCTGCGCTGCTGCCTGGAGCTAGGCCTGTGATCCCGGAGGAGATACGGAGGAGACGCCGGGGGTGCAGAGCCGGAGCCAGACGGAGGGAGAAGAGGAGAAGACGCAGGCCGGCGGTCCCGG
>NW_024662339.1:0-623 GCF_008729295.1 Plectropomus leopardus | reverse complement strand
ATTAAGCCAGCATTAAACCAGCATTAAGCCAGCATTAAGCCAGCATTAAGCCAGCATTAAGCCAGCATTAAACCAGCATTAAGCCAGCATTAAGCCAGCATTCAGCCAGCATTAAGCCAGCATTAAGCCAGCATTCAGCCAGCATTCAGCCAGCATTAAGCCAGCATTAAACCAGCATTAAGCCAGCATTAAGCCAGCATTAAGCCAGCATTCAGCCACCATTCAGCCAGCATTAAGCCAGCATTAAGCCAGCATTAAACCAGCATTAAGCCAGCATTAAGCCAGCATTCAGCCAGCATTCAGCCAGCATTAAGCCAGCATTAAGCCAGCATTCAGCCAGCATTCAGCCAGCATTAAGCCAACATTAAGCCAGCATTAAACCAGCATTAAGCCAGCATTAAGCCAGCATTAAGCCAGCATTCAGCCAGCATTAAGCCAGCATTAAGCCAGCATTCAGCCAGCATTCAGCCAGCATTAAGCCAGCATTAAACCAGCATTAAGCCAGCATTAAGCCAGCATTAAGCCAGCATTAAGCCAGCATTCAGCCACCATTCAGCCAGCATTAAGCCAGCATTAAGCCAGCATTAAACCAGCATTAAGCCAGCATTAAGCCAGCATTAAGC
>NW_024662338.1:0-241 GCF_008729295.1 Plectropomus leopardus | reverse complement strand
GTAGTTTTTGTATGGCGTTATGTCACAGTGCAGTATACTATAGTAGTGTATGGAGTAGCAACCACAGTGATATGTGGCAATACAAAAACCTGTGCTCAACTGAAATGAAGAGCGAAGTCACTGTGCCAACGGAAAAAGGGAAGATCATATGATTTCCTTAACTATAGTGGAAGGGCAAATTAAGTTTTTTTTTAAATTTTATTTTCAATTTTTAACATGAAAAATCTAGAAAATTATAACA
>NW_024662337.1:0-221 GCF_008729295.1 Plectropomus leopardus | reverse complement strand
TTGCCATGTTGTAATTTGGCATAAAATGCTAAAAATATTGACTTTTTTGACTGTTTTTTCAGCTAGATATACTGTAAACTGCCTCAACATGCTGTACTATGACTTATTTTAACATTTTGATAGATGACTTTTTTGACAATTTTTCCTGAGCTATAGTATTTTTTTTAGCCATGTTGTAATTTGACGTGAAACCCTAAAAATATTGACTTTTTTGACCATTT
>NW_024662336.1:0-451 GCF_008729295.1 Plectropomus leopardus | reverse complement strand
GATCACTTTTTTGACCATTTTTCCTGAGCTATAGTATGGCTTTTTTTGCCATACTGTAATTTGGCTCAAAATGTTCAAAATCTTGACTTTTTGGGCCGTTTTTTCAACTAGCTATACTATAAACTGCCTCAACATGCTGTACTATGACTTATTTTAACATTTGGAGTGATCATTTTTTTGACCATTTTTCCTGAGCTATAGTATGGCTTTTTTTGCCATACTGTAATTTCGCTTGAAACGTTTAAAATATTGACTTTTTGGACCGTTTTTTCAGGTAGCTATACTATAAACTGCCTAAACATGCTGTACTATGACTTATTTTAACATTTGGAGTGATTACTTTTTTGACCATTTTTCCTGAGCTATAGGATGGTTTTTCTTTTTGCCATACTGTAATTTGGCCCAAAACGCTCAAAATATTGACTTCTTTGACCATTTTTTCAGCTAGCCA
>NW_024662335.1:0-233 GCF_008729295.1 Plectropomus leopardus | reverse complement strand
GCTAAGCTAACTACAGAAGCTAGCTGGCTAAACTTCTGTGTAAAAATCCCACGATGTGAAACTTTTATAACTCTTTTATTTAAGTCAACACATGTTTACTACAAACTATAAACTATCAGATGTTTGTTAACGTGTCGCTGCTGTTTCTCCTTCAACGGCTTCATGCTAACAAACAGGCCGCTCCGCTTTTACTCTGCAAACACACTAGTTCCACTTTCACACAATAAATAAAC
>NW_024662334.1:0-229 GCF_008729295.1 Plectropomus leopardus | reverse complement strand
CTGCCCACACAGTGCAGAGCGCCACCTACTGTGGCTTCCAGACAAACAAAAAAAAAAAAATAAACACAAATACACATAACCCAAAAAATGGCTCTAACACGCCGGCCCCTAATTGTAAATGACAGCTGACATTACAATTACCTTCAAAATTTAATTACAGAGCCATTATCCCAATAACACACAAAAAAAAAATGTACCAAATAATACCCAATATTGTGCACCAACAACC
>NW_024662333.1:0-465 GCF_008729295.1 Plectropomus leopardus | reverse complement strand
TATTTTATTAATGTGACTGGCTATTGTCGACTAATTATGTGGCAGCGGAGGCAGGAACACCCCCCCCATGTTTTTTGTACATTGTTATGTTATATGAACATGTTATACTAACTGTTTTTGCTCGCTTTAAACCATGCCAGAACCTTCTACAAGCGAACCTGTGCTTATCTATGGACTCTATCTGTCCTGGGCTTTGAGTAAATCCAGGCTTTAAGTGAAAGCTGTCTCCACCTGTGCTACCTCAGTGCACTTATTTATGTTACCACATCACGTTAATATGAGGAGAGTGGATTCTGGAGGGGTCTGACACCTGATCCACAATTTGAGTTTATCCTCCTCTGAACTTTGATGCCTGGACGATGGATGTCTCTTTTTATTCTGGTCTAAAACAAAAAAACTGGAATGCCACTTGCTTCAGTTTTTCTAAACAATGTAATGCTGTACTTGTTTGTTCATTCCAAATAA
>NW_024662332.1:0-388 GCF_008729295.1 Plectropomus leopardus | reverse complement strand
GGGGGGCAAAATGACTGCCTTGGTAGTTCTAGTGTTAAAGAGTGAATAGAATTATTGTTTAAAGGTGCAATTCAGCCTTAACCCTGACAGGCAGTAATGTGTCAGAGTAATGTTTGGCATGACTTATTTTACATTCAAATAAATTGATCAAACTGCTGAAAAGTTTATTCACACAGGTTTATTCATTTCAATCTTTTGGTACTTTAATTGTGCTCGCACTTTATTCTTGCTATTGCACTATTTACTTTAGGGGGAACAATTTCTGTAATAATATAAGGAAGCATTATTTTACTTTTTATTTTAGCTTCAGGGTTCAACAGCCAAAAGAACACAAAAGAGCACAGCTACTAAGGTAGCACTTCACTTTTCCAGATGTTGACACCCCTAC
>NW_024662331.1:0-1088 GCF_008729295.1 Plectropomus leopardus | reverse complement strand
TTCTTTGAGCCTTTGTTTTTATTTTTTTAACCCAATTTTAAGTAACGAATTATAAAAATAAACGATAATTTTCTTTATATTTTTCCTTAAATATTTAATATTCTTTCTTTTTATAAAGACAATCTTCAGATCATTTTATTGTTACTTTTTCCTATTTTTTTGGAAATTTGCAGGACATCTCGTGCCAAGTTACTGATTGCTTTTTTCTCATGTTTTTGAAAGAAATTGAACCTCTTTGCTCACATTCAGAGGCTACAGTGCTGCGTCGTCTCTCAGCGGAGCCTGGCTCAGTTAAAACTTTCAGATCTTTACATATTTGTTTTTTGTCTTAACTCTCTGTGTACTTTTACAGCCAGACGTTTGCATGCTCATGTGACAAAATAAACCCGTCACGGCCTCACAAACACCGCGCGGCACACAGACCTGAGAGGCTGCCGGACAGCGCGGCGTCCAGCGTGGACACCTGGAAGAGTCTGAGAGCCTCGTCCACCTCCTCCTCTCCGGCGACGGCCTGCAGCTTCATCTTCGCCAGCGACTCTGCGATTCGCACCACCGCCTCCAGCTGCCTGCGGGGGCACAAACAGAAACCGTCATTTCAGAGCTCTGAGGGGTCAGAAGCTGGGGTCAAAGGTCACGTGTTCATCACAGACGTGGAAAAATGAAGGTATGGACGTGCCTGACGGTGATGGGGATGGAGGGCCGTTTGTCGCTCTCTCTCTCGTGCTCTCTGGCGCCGCTCCTCATCAGCACGTATCTGTTTTTCAGCTTCTCTGCAGCCGCAGCAGAGAGACGAGGGCCGCACTTCCTGCAGGAAACATTCACACCCAATCACGTTAACCGGACCAGAATCAGTGCACACGGTCGCTTTATCAAGGAAACTCAATATACTCAGTACATATGTAGGCATGTTTACATGTGTACATGCAGTAATACTAGTTCAAATGTTTAGTTATTTAAATTGAGATAATCAAATTCCCCTTTGCAATCACATAATTCAATTTATAGATTTATTATTATATATTTATGTATATTTTAATTTGTAACATTATCACTATTGTAAGTTTTCTCAATTATTTTTTGTTTAATTA
>NW_024662330.1:0-203 GCF_008729295.1 Plectropomus leopardus | reverse complement strand
TGTCTGTCTTCGGATCCAGAATGAACCCTGCAGTCAGGGAGGGGGGGGCAGGACTGACGGCACCGACACACACACACACACACACACTCTGACTCAACTTCACGCACACACACACACGCTCTGACTCAACTTCACGCACACACACACACACACACACTCTGACTCAACTTCACACACACACGCACACACACACACACACACAC
>NW_024662329.1:0-373 GCF_008729295.1 Plectropomus leopardus | reverse complement strand
AAGGTCACCCTTATTGGTGTGATGTCTCAATAAGGTAAGATAAGATAAGATAAGATAAGATGAGATGATCCTTTATTGATCCCCACAGGGGAAATTCAAGTTTTGCAGCAGTAAAAGGGTAAAGGTCAAACAGCAAAACATATAATAGATAATATAATAAGAAAAAATAATACAATTTTTCCCAGAGAAATTCTAAAATTTCCTTGTTCAACTGGAGACGAAGCAACATTGAGGTAGATGTTATGTATTTGTGATGGTGTGCTTGATATTGTTATTTTCGGCGTTGCCAAGCCGAGGTCTACATTTCAATAAAGAGAGGTCGACCCCTGCCTGGGTATTTGCGTGCGTGTGTATTATTGTGGCGTGGCAGAGT
>NW_024662328.1:0-462 GCF_008729295.1 Plectropomus leopardus | reverse complement strand
TGTTGTTGCAACAAAGGGAGACGACACATTTCTCATAAAGAAGATCATGTTGGGTCGGGTAAGTAAAATAACAAACATATGTCCAGGGCTGTGTTTCAGAGAGTGGCATTGGTGAAAAGTCTGAATGCCTTAACCCTGAGATTAGGGAAATAATAATAAAAAACAATAAATCATAAATAAGTAAAACCCTATTAACAAGACTAGGTTCAAACCTCGTATTTGGCTGGACCGTGTATAGTGGTTTCCAACCCTTTCCCTTGGAGGACTTCTTTACAATCATTAAGTAAACTGAAGACATATTTAAGGGATATTTCACATTATGTTAAATTCAACGATAACAGTGGAGAACAACTGATAAACTGCAAATAACCCAAATGCTTAACTGCAGATTTTAGCAATTATTATGACTTATGCGCAGATTATTTGCTTTTTCTGATATTTGTTGGAACTTTGTATAGCATT
>NW_024662327.1:0-861 GCF_008729295.1 Plectropomus leopardus | reverse complement strand
TGTGTGTGTGTGTGTGTGTGTGTGTGTGAACAGTGTATTGTTGCAGTGTCACAATGGAACAAACAGAAAACTCTATAAATACAGACAGAGGAAGAAGAAGGAGGAGGAAGACTTCCTCTCATCACTCCACACACACACACACACACACACACACACACACACAGACACACACACACAGACACACACAGACACACACACACAGACACAGACACACACTGCTGCAATAATAACTGTGTGTGTGCGCGTGTGTGTGTGTGTGTCGTTATTCAGTTCATTGTTTCATGCAGGTTTTCCTCTTTGCAGGGGTGGAAGAAGTATTCAGATCATTTACTGCAGTAAAAGTACACTGTGAGTACCTGCTTTAAAAACTTGGTTTAAAGGAAAACTGCAGTATTTTTCACGTTGTATAGTTTTTTCCGTACAAAAGAGAACTGCTGTTTAACCCCTCCAGCAAAACATTAAAATAGATTAGAAAACATTTTTTTCTTTATTATGTATTTAAAATTATTTTACAGAAAAATAAAAATTATATATCCTTTCTAATGCTTTTGTTATTTCCTTTTTTGATGTTTTTTTCTTTTTTAAAAACTTTTTTTTGTTTCTCCTCTTGCATCTTTTTTTAAACTAAATTCTTGCTATTTTGGTAACTTTTTAAAAAAATCCAACTTGCATGTTGCACGTGTTTTTTTAAGGAAATAAAGTCGACTCGCTCGGGTTTGAAAGGGTTCAGATAAGTGACAAGTTCCTCAGATCATCAGCCATGCGATTAAAACAACAGACACCACCCAGGCGGCTCCTTCAGGGGCCAAAAGTGTTTTTACCAAATGTGGATTTTTTCAAATCGCCTGAACTTTTTTTTTT
>NW_024662326.1:0-406 GCF_008729295.1 Plectropomus leopardus | reverse complement strand
TGTGTAAAATTATTATTATAAAGCTGAAAATATTATTAAATTAATTAATTGAACAGATATTTTGAAAACCGATTAAGTCGGTTGTAAAGCAACAAATAAAAATCCCCTGGTTCAAGCTCTTCCAATGTGAGGATTTTTTGTTTTTTATATCTCTGTACACTAAATATCTAGTGGGCAGAATATGTGCAAATATCACCCTGGGCTCTCAGAACTCGTGATGAATTTTTTTCAATAAGTTTTGAATTGAACAAAAAAATCAACAGTTTAAAGTTGTAGTTGGTAACTTTTTTCATAATTGCTTGAACTGTCACTATATTCACACACAACTAAATAAAAAAATCATATTCCTCTGCCCACGCTATTGTCTTGTAGCACTGTAGCATTTCTCTAAGATTTTATGAATTAT
>NW_024662325.1:0-351 GCF_008729295.1 Plectropomus leopardus | reverse complement strand
AAAACGACCTATTTCAAACTGTACCTCTCAAAAACAGCCAGGAAAAACACAAAAAAAGGAGGGAAAATACAAAACTTATGACAGTAGACGTCACACATCAGGCGTCTCACCTCAGTGTAGTCCTTCATGGCAGTGTCCATCATCACGAGGTCCGTCAGGAAGGTCCCCAGGTAAGGAATCGTCCCCTGCATCACTCCCTGTTCACAGAGGACAGATCAGAGGACACATCAGTGAAAAACATGGCGGCTGAGACATTTTAATCTAGAGGAACTACGATACCATACGATACGATACGATACGATACAATACGATACGATGCAAAGCGATACAATACAATACGATACGATAGGG
>NW_024662324.1:0-238 GCF_008729295.1 Plectropomus leopardus | reverse complement strand
TCTTGCGCTGAGTCTCTCTTTCCTCAACCCCTCTGTCTCTTTGCCAGTTTTGCCTTCCTCTCAAGAGTCCTCCCATGTAACCACTCCAGATAGTTGCAGTACCAGCATCAGAAGCTGAGAACCGCAGCTATCTGATGTGATGTCATGTGACTGGCTGGAGAGAGACTTGTTCTTGCTTTTGAGCCTGAGGTGATCTTGTACACCTGCTAAAACTAGGGTGGAGCAGAGACAGGGGAGG
>NW_024662323.1:0-302 GCF_008729295.1 Plectropomus leopardus | reverse complement strand
AGACGGAAACCTTCAGGGAGGCGGAGAGGATCAATACGTGCTGAGTCGGCTCGCTCTCTCGTAAAGCTCCTGTTTCTGTTTCAGAAACTGAAGTTTGAGTCTCTCAGCTCAAAATCTGCTGCTGAATCTAAACGTCCCACCTGGTGATGACCCCAAACTCTGCCTCTGTGGGCACACACACACACACACACACACACACACACACACACAGACAGACACAGACACAGACACAGAGACACACACACACAGACACAGACAGACACAGACACAGAGACACACACACACACACACAGACACACACA
>NW_024662321.1:0-398 GCF_008729295.1 Plectropomus leopardus | reverse complement strand
ATGCGCTATTCATTCTTTATTTTTTTTTTGAAAATTTTGTCTGTGTTCATGCATATGGCATACAATTTGGCAAGATTGTATATTTTTGTTTAATCTTGGAATTTCCTACAATAAGTCTAAAATACACAGTGTAAACAAAATTGTTACATTCATACTGTTATTCAAACTGCAATTTTTGATCCCACAGACATCAAAGCATAAAACATGCACTGTATTATTTCTGGGTGTCATTCTGGGCTATGGCTTTGGAATTTGTAATTTCTAATATTTCTACTATTTTATGACATTTTTTTTAAAACCATATTTGGTATATGGAGAAAATACATGCTACCTCCACTTGGTGCACTTTGACTAATTATGTTGCTGCAGATCATTGACATATCCCAAGCTGTGATAAT
>NW_024662320.1:0-1581 GCF_008729295.1 Plectropomus leopardus | reverse complement strand
TTTATGATCTTTTAACGTATTTATTTTTTAAACCTTGTAACACAAACATACTTTTTACAGTCTTGTGTTATAACGTATCAGCACAGAGACAACAGCGTGATTTGCAGTGCAGTATTAATTTTGAGCACATTGCCAAAGATCAGCACTATAAATAAAGATGTAAAGGTTAATGACAGAAGGTCTGTCGCGGTGGATGATTTTGGGGACGCATGAGGAGCTCGGCTGCGTGATGGCAGGATGTGAACGTGACCTTTGTGTTGATATTTCTTCACTCTGTGTGTGAAATTGCTGTTTAAAGATAAAACTGGTCAGGTCGGTGTGAGCGGCGTCGACTCTCTGCGAGTCTGTTTGGTGGTTTAAAAAGTTGTGTGGAGGCGCGGCGGCTGACGGTCGACCTTTAATAATGTCAGCACGTCGTCTGATGTTGGTTTGGGAGCAGCAGTGCTGTCCTGAGACCAGAGCGACCCCAAAATCACGCCGCAGAGAGCTGAGACAGAAATCAGAAAAATAGTGAAAAACAAAATGTTTATGTGGGATTCATGACGCGTGTACAGGAAGAAAATAACAGTTTTTAATGGATTCATTGATTTTACTTCTCAGCCGTCGTAGCTCCACAGTGAGACCAGGAAACCTGATTAATCATTATCGACAAAATAAATCTGTTCAAACATATATTTGTGTGTGAGTCGGTTTGGATGGATCAGTTTATTAAAATAAAGGGTCTAATTCGTGAGACTGACAAGTGACAGACATCAGAAGCTTTTCAAAAATATCTGTTTGGTATCTTGAAAAAATTATTTTGGAGTCAAAATCTCAAATACGTAATTTGTCAGTGACTCAGCCGTTGAGGAGTACCGCTGAAACAAGTGACTCAGCTGGTTATTTAATCAATTAGTCAGCCAGTTCACATTATTTCAGTGTAATTTTGACAGTTGTCACATAAAAATGCAGAATGTTTTTGTTACACCTGCAAATGTATTTAGGTAAGGGGCTTTTTTTGCTTCTATAAAATTACAAGGTACTCAATTATTTTGATATTTCTCATCAGATTAATGCTCCGGTAGCTTTAAATAACCGGTCGTATGCCTCCATCTGATGACGTTCCCATGTTGTATTTTTTGGGGTCGACGTGTTGACATGCAGCCTCTTCTTGTGAATTTGATTTTTCAAGAACACTTCAAGGAAATTTCATCAAATTTGGCAAATTTCTAACTCATTTTAGTGAAAATAAAGCTTGTTTATCATAAAAAGTTCCAGTGGAGGATCCCCATACCACCGGACAGAGGTCCCAGCTTAGACCCTAATGTCCCAAAATCCTAGAAATGTCCCAAAAACACAGAAACATCCTAAAATACTTAAAACATCCTAAAATCCTAGAAACATCTTAAACTCCTAGACATATCCCATAAGCCTAGAAATGTCCTAAAATGTTAAAATTGTCCTAAAATCCTAGAAATGTCCTAAAATGTTAAAATTGTCCTAAAATCCTAGAAATGTCCTAAAATGTTAAAATTGTCCTAAAATCCTAGAAATGTCCTAAAATGTTAAAATTGTCCTAAAATCCTAGAAATGTCCTAAAAT
>NW_024662319.1:0-327 GCF_008729295.1 Plectropomus leopardus | reverse complement strand
AGCCCGTTAGCTGCGTTAGCATTAGCTCTGGTTAGCGAGGGCTCCTCCCTGCTCCTCTCCTCCCTGCTCCTCTCCTCCCTGCTCCTCTCCTTCCTGCTCCTCTCCCTCTGCTCCTCTCCTCCCTGCTCCTCTCCCTCTGCTCCTCTCCTCCCTCTCCTCTCCTCCCTTTCCCTCTGCTCCTCTCCTCTCTGCTCCTCTCCTCCCTCTCCTCCCTGCTCCTCTCTGCTCCTCTCCTCCCTGCTCCTCTCCCTCTGCTCCTCTCCTCCCTGCTCCTCTCCCTCTGCTCCTCTCCTCTCTGCTCCTCTCCTCTCTGCTCCTCTCCCTCTG
>NW_024662317.1:0-386 GCF_008729295.1 Plectropomus leopardus | reverse complement strand
TTAGTTTCCACAGTGTATTTTAGACTTATTGTAGGAGCTGAGCTGGAAATTCACTGATTACACTCAAATACACAATCTGGACTACATTTAGGACACATGCATCAACACACACACAGTTATCAAAAATATGAAGAATGAAAAGTGCATAAAATGCTCCAAACTGTCCCTAAAGGGTTAAAAAAGAGCTCACCGTCCTCACCTGTCTCTGAGAGGTCTCTCAGTGAGGAGCTGAGTGCCGTGCGTTTGAGTCCGTCGACTGACGCATACGTGTCATCGAGGCTCGGCCTACCCAGAGTGCCGTTCACCACCTCGCCCTTCACGGGCCCAACGTTGGCCCCCGCCGTCCCCCCGCCTGCTGGTCCTCCACCCGTCAACACACCTGGACG
>NW_024662316.1:0-338 GCF_008729295.1 Plectropomus leopardus | reverse complement strand
CACACATTTTCACACTGACTGCGCTCACACACATCGCACACACTCTGCTCTGAGCTGCTCACATTTTGTTTCCGTCTACAAATACACACACACACACATACACACACTCACCAGCTCACATACACACACTCACAAACATATGCATGCATAATATACCAACTCGCACACACATGCACGCACACACACACTAACTTACACACACATACACACACATACATCAACTCTCACATACAAACACACATCAACTGGCACACACATGCACACATACCAACACATGCGCGCGCACACACACACACACACACACACACACACACACAACATACTCACAACCACAAGCA
>NW_024662314.1:0-365 GCF_008729295.1 Plectropomus leopardus | reverse complement strand
TTACTGCCTCCTTCATAGTGTTTTTGTTTGGTGTACATTAATTTTTTTCTGGATTTCTTGTGCATATTTCTCGTCTATTTCATTTTTTAAAATTTTCATCTCTATTTTTATATTCGAGTTTAATGAATTTTTATGTCGTTGTTCTAATATTTCTAGTTCGTTATGAAGTTTATCCAGTTTTTCCTTCCTGTGTTTCCTAAGCAAGGATGTCATAGCAATTAATTTGCCTCTCATTACTACCTTGCATGCGTCCCAAAGCACAGTCGGTGACACCTCTCCATTATCATTAAATTTTAGGTATTCCTTTATTTCGTTTGATAAATGTTCTACCGTGTCTTTATTTAAGATACCAGAGTTCAGTTTCC
>NW_024662313.1:0-411 GCF_008729295.1 Plectropomus leopardus | reverse complement strand
TCCTCCTCCTCCCCTGCTGCCAGTACTTTTCCACTCACCCTCCCTCTGCTTGCTCCACCTGCAAACCACGCCCACCTACACAGCCTGCTCACCTCACAGCTGCAACTGATCACCAATCAACCCTGCATATAAGCCACTCCAGCACACTCACTCTCTGCCAGATTGTTCTACTGCACTATGCGAGACTTTCCAGCGTTATTCTGCCAGACCTTCCGATGCCGACTCTGCCTGTCCCCGACCAACTCTCCTCGCCTGACTCCTCGTGTACCTATCTGCCTTCTGTCCCTGACCACGTGCTCTGTTTCGGCGTTTCGGAATCCTGACTGCTCCACTGGTAACGTCTCCTCTGCCTGGCTTCGTCAACCCTTCTGCTCTCTCCTGATCGGTACTGCTGCCACCGCGGACTGCTTT
>NW_024662312.1:0-474 GCF_008729295.1 Plectropomus leopardus | reverse complement strand
AAAATCAAAGTGAAAACCAAATCTTATTACGCTAAACTACTGAATAGTCTTATTTAAGATTCATACCCATGTGAGCAATGAACCAATAACCCTAACCAATTTAACAAAACTGCATAATTAGTCATTTCAGCAAAGACCTCGGCTTAAGTTATGATGGGAGCAGAGGACACAGTAGGTTGATTTTTGTCATAGAACAAAATCCTCCTTGTACAAGTTGGAAGGATACATCAACAAAGCACTGCCATGGGTAACAACTGTTTCTTTCCCATTTCCAGCCATGTTACCTATCAATGATGAAGCCCCCCCCCCCCCCACCCCCCCATTGGCCTTTAACACAAGAGACCATCTTTGATCATCAAATTGATTTATTATTCAGTAATTTGGTAAAGGTTCTGAAGGGCACTGACAATGATGTTGTACTGCCGATAGGGCTGTCAAGAATGTGTCCTTGTGTTCTTAAGGGCAGATCCAAAC
>NW_024662311.1:0-449 GCF_008729295.1 Plectropomus leopardus | reverse complement strand
TGTGGATATTATTTCATGAGAGAAACAAGATCAATGTATACAGAATAAACGGTACAGACTATGAGACTGATTAAAGTAATGACATGTCTTAACACTGTCACAATTTAAGATTTAATTTTCTCCTGAATGGAGAATGGTGCCCCTTTTACTTTAACGAGTGCAAAATCCAAATTTTAACGTAGTTATTAATAACCGCTACAATCATATCATAATTATTTAAAATGAATGTTACGTATTATAAACATGGCAATGTGGTAGATTTTCTCAATGGCGCCCCCCCTCCCGCGCTGAGATTTGGTTTCGCCCACCACGGACCTGAGCGTCCCTTTAACGTTATGTTTCAGAAGTATTCGCGGTGGTATGAAGAGAGCTGAGGGGAAGAAGAAAGTCCAGCCAACAATTTTAAATTGTTGGCTGGGCAAAAGAATGAAAATGTCTTCCCAACAGTA
>NW_024662310.1:0-409 GCF_008729295.1 Plectropomus leopardus | reverse complement strand
TGATGAGTTTGAAGTATTTTTAAAGTTGTTTTCTTTGTTGACTTTTCCGATCTGAAGCGAAGACGCTCATAAATAAAACCTCCCTCTGTCACCGTCATGCTTCTCTTGTTGAATCAGATAAAAATAGACGCTCTGCGTTTGAGCCGCTGGGCTCACTGCAAACAAGGTGAAGCTGGCAGCAGATATTTCTGCACAGACGATCGCCTCCATCACCACCGTCGCCTCCATCACCACCGTCGCCTCCATCACCACCGTCGCCTCCATCGCCTCCATCACCACCGTCGCCTCCATCACCACCGTCGCCTCCATCACCACCGTCGCCTCCATCGCCTCCATCACCACCGTCGCCTCCATCACCACCGTCGCCTCCATCACCACCGTCGCCTCCATCGCCTCCATCACCACCGTC
>NW_024662309.1:0-1238 GCF_008729295.1 Plectropomus leopardus | reverse complement strand
TTTTTTCCTGACATACCACACCTTACATAATATATAATACATTATATATTTTATTTTATATTAGATTTTATTTCATTCTACTCGTATAATCTCCTGCACTATTTGTGTCTTGTCTTGCATTTTGTTTTTTTCTTTTTACTTTTTGTTGTCGTATTGTTGAAAGGAGAAAGAGATCCATTGCCAGCAGCTGCTCCTGTAATTGTTGAGCACGCGACAAAAACAAAGTCTTCTGACGTTCAGTGAACACGAAAAGAGTTCAAACGCGACCGTCGTCTCACCAGTTCTCGATGGTTTACAAGAGTGTGGCGTTCCTCCGTTCTCTCCGGTCAGGGAGCCTCGACTCGAGTGGAACGTCGGCCTCTTCAGTTTGGACCCTGACGCGGCGCCCTGCAGGAGAACACAAACAACATCAGCGGACGATATTTTGAATCTGGACTCATGTGCATCACATTAAAGAGACTCACTATTACTTTTTGAACGCTACGTGATCAAATAACTCCATCACAAACAAACAGTGCATCACATACACATAGACACAACAGCTATCTAACAACAAATGAGAACTACACACATAAAGACTTGGACCACACACATTTCTACAAATGATGAATATTACTTGTTGATTTGATTTGCTTATAGATACTTTATATATGAATAAAACATTGATCTATTTTTGTTATTTATTAAACAGCTAATTATGTTCTTTGTTATTCTTTCTATAAAAAAGCTGAACATTTGTTTGTTTTAACTGATTAAAAGTAAAAAACACAAACATATTGAGATTACTCCACATAAGTCAAAAACTAGCAGCAAATCAAAGCAAATCAACAGATAATTGTTTGTAGGTTCATCACTAGCACCCTCTTAACATTGTGATTAAATAAACATTTTATTAAAAAATAAATAAATAAATAAATTATGGCCGATTTAAACAATGAATCGATATTAAATAAAACATTATTTTAAAAATAAAAATAGAATTGTTGGCAATTTATTTTTGTCAATACATTATTCAACTCAGCAACTAATTGTTTCAGCTACTACACTGAAGATTGTTTTAATAAATTTAATTTTGATTTTATTTATTTTACCTCTTTTATTTATGTTTTATTTTTTTATTTCCTTTTATTTTTAGTTTAATTGCTTTTATTTGTGTGGGTTTTTTTGTTTATTTATTTGTATTATTTTATTTTGACATTTTGCATCCTGCATTATTTGTCCTCTGGTTTTAATTTTCG
>NW_024662308.1:0-248 GCF_008729295.1 Plectropomus leopardus | reverse complement strand
TTGGCCCCGGATAACCGGCCTCGGTCGGTGAGCAGAGCCGTTCGTGAGAGGGCTGGGGCGCGGCCGGATGATGGTCGCCCCTCTCCTATCTCGCACCGCATGTTTGTGGAGAACCTGGTGCTAAACCACTTGCAGACGACCTGATTCTGGGGCAGGGTTTCGTACGTAGCAGAGCAGCTCCCTCGCTGCGATCTATTGAAAGTCAGCCCTCGATCCAAGCTTTTGTCGGCCGAGGGCGCGCGCCCCAT
>NW_024662307.1:0-204 GCF_008729295.1 Plectropomus leopardus | reverse complement strand
TTCCGAGAAGACGAGTAGCACAGAGTGTAGAGATGAAGGTTTAAAATGAACTCGGTCTCTGAATGAAATGCACAGTTGTCAAAAAGCAGGCTACAAGAAAATCACCTGAAATAAATAAAAAAAAAAAGGGAAGGAAAATAGAAATGAAAAGAAAGGGCAACAAAGGAAAAGAAACATGTTTGAAAATTAACATATAACTAACAT
>NW_024662306.1:0-374 GCF_008729295.1 Plectropomus leopardus | reverse complement strand
TTCCGAGAAGACGAGTAGCACAGAGTGTAGAGATGAAGGTTTAAAATTAACTCGGTCTCTGAATGAAATGCACAGTTGTCAAAAAGCAGGCTACAAGAAAATCACCTGAAATAAATAAAAAAAAAAAGGGAAGGAAAATAGAAATGAAAAGAAAGGACAACAAAGGAAAAGAAACATGTTTGAAAATTAACATATAACTAACATATCCAAGTTTGCAGTAAAGCAACTTTTATTAGCAAAATATTAAAATGAAAGCTCAAATAAAAGTATTATTTAACCCTTTAAAACCTGGGGAAAAAAGTCTCATCATCAGAAGAGAGGTTTTTCGTTTTCTTTTGAAAATATTTGGCGAGGTGGCTTCTCAGATATTCATA
>NW_024662305.1:0-534 GCF_008729295.1 Plectropomus leopardus | reverse complement strand
TCACTCCAGGTGTTTAAGTGTTAATAATGATAATAACAAACTTTATTTGTATAAAGGGTTAAATCAGAAGTTAAACCAAAAATGTAAAAACATCTAAACATCCACTCACTGTTTTTTTCTGGAGCTTTCAGCTGCATCTCATGGCCTTCCTCCGACGCCGTTCAGTTGTCATGGAGACGCCCCAGTGTGATCACATGACCTGAGAAGATTCAGAGCACGAAACAAAGTGATATGTGTGACGTGTAGCAGCATGTTTGTGATTATCACACACACACACACACACACACACAGAGTCAGTTAAAGGTCAAGTGTTTCTGGTGTCCTCTCTGCAACCTCTGACTGATTAATGACACAATTAACCTGCTGACAGCCTGTGTGTGTGTGTGTGTGTGTGTGTGTGTGGTTCATTTGCATGTTAAAGGTGTGTTCATTAGTGGAGGTTATTAAAGGCTGCTGCAGGGTAGAGCGCACACACACACACACACAAACACACACATATTAGCATGGTGGAGCTAACAGGCTGCAGTCTCAGCT
>NW_024662304.1:0-230 GCF_008729295.1 Plectropomus leopardus | reverse complement strand
AAAGTGATAAAAACATAAATTCATAAACTAATATAACCTGTTGATATAATTAATAATGTATCAGTCTGAAATATCTTTTAATAGGACTTTGCCTTTTATTTGATACTTATTTTATGAATTACTTATTTTATGATACATTTGATTCCAGGACTTAAACTTGTAACAGAGTACTTCTACACTGTGGTATTACTATTTTATCTTTAAGTACAAGATTTGAGTACTTCCTCTAC
>NW_024662302.1:0-304 GCF_008729295.1 Plectropomus leopardus | reverse complement strand
TTGCTGCTGACTCGCTGCTGACTCGGTGCTGACTTGCTGCTGACTCGGTGTTGACTCGATGCTGTTTTGCTGC
Organism: Plectropomus leopardus; assembly: GCF_008729295.1. NCBI lineage: Eukaryota > Metazoa > Chordata > Actinopteri > Perciformes > Serranidae > Plectropomus > Plectropomus leopardus. The sequence goes on along the minus strand of NW_024662302.1, from coordinate 231 downwards.
TGACTCGGTGTTGACTCGCTGCTGACTCAGTGATGACTCACTGCTGACTCGGTGTTGACTCAGTGCTGACTCGCTGCTGAATCAGTGTTGACTCGGTGCTGACTCGCTGCTGACTCAGTGCTGACTTGCTGCTGACTCGGTGTTGACTTGCTGCTGACTCGCTGCTGACTCGGTGTTGACTTGCTGCTGACTTGCTGCTGACTCGCTGCTGACTTGCTGCTGACTCGGTGC
>NW_024662301.1:0-347 GCF_008729295.1 Plectropomus leopardus | reverse complement strand
CACTAGGCGGGTTTCCATTACAGATGTGCACAAAAATTAAGCAATATTTTAGAAATGTCTATAAACACAATTAAAACAGATGACCGCCTTTCCATTGAGTGATGTGACTTCTCCTCTCACGATTAACGTTCCAAGAAGCATGGCGATGGATGTTCAAAGCATCAGCAGGTTTATTTCTATTGCAGCCACCACACCAGCTGTCATCTAGAAATACACTGGCCGTCATTATTTCCAATCGAAAGTGATGTAGGTGTGTTATGGAGCGATGATGGAAAGACATATCCTTTCACGAGGGATTTCTGAGAGGTGATTGTCCAAAATTTCACAGAGGAATTGTGAATTCAAAC
>NW_024662300.1:0-654 GCF_008729295.1 Plectropomus leopardus | reverse complement strand
AAATACAGCACTCATATCAGCAGGTAGCGGTATGCCTTAAGGCTCAGCTAAGACTGGATTATTTTGATGCAGAAAGAATGTACTAGTTATAATTATCTCTGTTAGAGAAAGTTATAGTGTTATTCAAACTGCACTAATTTTACTGTAAGATGTTTTGTTGGACTGCTAGATTTGAGGTTTGTTACTATGACAAAGAGTAAGTGTTTTGTTACTCCCCATGAAAGTGACTTGTATTTTACATTGTTTTATTTATTTTGCTGTTGGATTGCTAAATGTAGATTGCACTACATTCCTTTTACTTGAGCGGAACAAGCTCTTGCATTGATTTTATTTTGGAGACACTTATCATATCAGACTGTAAAATACAGATTACCGGTTAAGACTGGGCTATTTTTGTTGGGGAATAATGCCCTGCAGTGTTTTTAAATTTTCTGCAAATTTGTTGTTATATTAATAGAGTAATAAAAAAAAAAAATAGTTAGATTGATAAAAAAAATAATCGATAATCAATCAATCGAAAAAATAATCGATAATCGATTAATCGAAAAAATAATCGATAGATTAATTACTAAAAAAAAATAATTGTTAGGTGCAGCCTCAGAGGCGGGACTATACTGTAGCTCTGGAGGAGCTCACTGGGCTTTTTTTTGGTCT
>NW_024662299.1:0-397 GCF_008729295.1 Plectropomus leopardus | reverse complement strand
TATTGTGTACTCCAAACAGACAGCAGGGATGTAATGTTAATGTTAAATGTGTCTCTGTGTTTGTAAAAATAAATATCAAATCTTGCTGAAGAAATATTAGATTAACTCGTAATTATTTTTCCACAATTTTCAGGGGTGTATAACAAAGTTATAGTTATTTATTGCTTTTAATGGGTAATGCAGGTGTGGTTAGAATAATTGTGCAGGGTTGGTTTGGGTGATAATGGGGCCCAATGAGATATGTTGTCAAGGGGCCCAGAATTCCTGGTGACACCCCTGCAGACACACAAAAAAAGCTCTCACACACCAACATTTGCCTCTCACACAAAAAAATATCTCACACAAAAAACCCTCTCACAGTCATCAAAATAGCTCTCATACACACCAAAAAAGCTCT
>NW_024662298.1:0-1098 GCF_008729295.1 Plectropomus leopardus | reverse complement strand
AACAGTTTATGGTTAGAAAAAAATAATAATAATTTTTTAAAAATCACACATTTTTTACAAAAAGACACATTTTCCACAAAGCAGAGTCAATCATATTGAGACTGTACATTGCATTTATTGCATTATTGCTCTGTCTCTCGTAGGCTCTGTCCACGTCTGCAGGGACGTACCCCATGTTTATATTTGCAGAAGGAAAAAGTCAGGAGGAAGAGGAGGAGGAGGAGGAGGAAACCAACGCGCCCACAAATAATCTGACTTACATCCAGAGGAAGAACGAACGGAGGAGAGTCGACAGTCTGGACGAGTTTGTTCTGTTATGAACAAAAGACGATCGAATCTGTCCTGAGGCGCGGACAGGGATCAATTATTAAACATTTACGAGACGGTTACTGTGTGGCAACTACTGATCGACCCCACGTCCACAAACAATAAGCTGAAGGGAGAAATAAAGTAGCCAGGTATCAACTATGACACTAATATAGTTTTTATTACTGTTTTGTGCTCATCTGTAATTTTATTTATTGTTTTAAGAGAAAATTTTAAATTAATATTATTCAATCAAATTAAAAATGAAGGTTTTTTTCTATTTGATCATCTCATTTAATCTATTTAAAATAATATAAATAGAAATTATAATGAATTTCTGCCGCGGACAAACTTGCGTCACTATGAGATCAGCAGTTTGTCCCTTTTTTTCATGTCATGTGACCGGATGTGCCGCCTTTGAATGGATTAGAAAATTGGATTTCTGTTAACATGTGACTCAGAACGTGACTTCACTGAAGAAGAAGTCACATGTGGTGAATAAACTCTCCTACAGAGAACAAATGTACTGACAATATTCTCGTGAGCTGGATATTTCATGCTGTCTTTTATCTGAATAAACTGTTTCTCAACAAGAAAGACGAAAAAACTGATTTTAATTTCATTTATTTCAAACATAAACATTTCAAACATTGTTGTAGCTCCTCATTAACCCTTTGAAACCTGGAGTGACATAATTTTCCTTGTGTTGCTTTCGGACGCCTTTCACAAGTATTTAAACACAAAGCAAACTGGTCAAAACATGAGGAAAAGGCAATGAGCACATTTTGTCCC
>NW_024662297.1:0-3589 GCF_008729295.1 Plectropomus leopardus | reverse complement strand
TTTGTCACAGGAGGTCCACATGGACTACATGCCAATCTTAATGTAATTACAAGCTGTTTATTTATTTATTATTTAAAAATATATAAAATTTCCAGAAAAATGTCCACACAGGCTCAAACAGGCTGAGGTTGTATTATTTTATTTTTTTTAATTATTCTCTTCTAGCTGTTTCTAAGTGGGTCTGCTGGGCTCTCTGACTTCACACTGAACACATTAAATGTTAATATTAATAAGATCTGATTACACTGGAGTGTGTTTACTGTAGCGGAGCTGCAGACGAGTCGTCGGCGTGCGAAACTGGTTTCACAGCCATTTCACTGTAAGCCTGAAATTCAGGCGCAACATATACAAACTGGCAGAGATTCAAGTGTGATTATTAATGTGTTTGATTTTAATATGATTGTGCTAGTTGTGTAGTGATGCAGAGAGGCGGGAAAACATGGAGGGATTAAATGTAAATGTGATGATGCATTGATGTAAACAGAACGGACGGATAATGAAACGATAAAACCCAAAAACAGACTTAAGAAATGCAGAGAGAAGGCAGAAATTTACAACGGATTTCCTGATTAAATTTAAATTGAAATGTGATCACCCAGGTGCTATAAAACATACCTTAATACTTAATTTTTAATTTTTTATAGAAGCTAATTTTGAATTTTTGTTTAAGTCACTTGCAGCTTTTTAAAATAACAGCGCAGAGAATTAAAGAATAATGTGAAAAATGTGAAAATTTGACTAATGAGAGAATTATATACTATTAATATATTTAATTATTTAAATGAATGCAACATAATGTGTTTTTTTTAAGCCAGAATGACAAACCTGCTCCCATTTGGCACCATTAATTACGACACACATATTAATAAATCAACAGAGGAAACAAATTAAATCATCAAACATCAGGTTTTCACCGCAGTTTGTGGAATTAGAAAATATTTAAACATAAATGAGATTAAAAAAGTAAAATCCATTGAAACACTAAATTAAAAAATGGATCCGTTTCCCTGAAACGACCCGACAGAAATCATCACAGCTGCTTTTCAGATTTTAAGCAGATAATCCTCTTTGTGCTTTTAACCTTTTCTGCTGCTGCAGACTGGGACGTCCGAGCGCGCACGGATTTCTGTCCGACTAATTAGCCGCTACGGTCATTCAACAGAGGAGCGCCAGTGACATCTTAATAAAATAATACAACATGTTTTTATGGTACTGATAAATTATTTCATTTTTTGAATGAGAGAGGAGATTTTTTTTTATTTAGATTGGGAGAATTTTCTTGCACAGATCTCTGGAGAGAAATGTAGCCCGCAAAAAACTAATTAATTTAATTAATTTGACAGGAAAATGAAACTCTTTGTTTTACTTTTATATTTTAATGTCATATTTGCTTAAATCTGACAGTATTTTCTATATTATAGCTTTTTTGTGCAGCAGTTTATATCTATTTCATTAATAAAGTCCATCATTTTGTGTGAGGCTTTAAAACACTAGAAAATTGAGAAGTACAAATAACCAGAAAAAAAAAAATCAGGCTGTTTAACTTACAAGCTAAGATCACTTTTAAAATTCATATTTTTATAAAAATGCAAGACAAGTTTTTGTACACAAAGAATATAAATGTATGAATTGTAGTGCATTTAAGAAAAATGTTCAAAACACTGTGTGGCCAAAAGTAAAAACAGACTTTTAAATTTAAATTCTGCAGACAGAAAATCGTCACTGCTGCAGCTTAATGTGATTAAACATCCTATTTGAGACACATTATGGGACAGACACAACAAAGCGACGTTTACAACAACAGCTCAGCCACAGAAGACGTACTGTGGCTCCTTAAATCCTAATTATTTTGGGCTCAAAAAGGCACATCATTGCTGTGAAATTTTACTCAACCAAAGAGACTTTTCACCCACAAACAGCACAAAAAAAAGAAAGTTTTCTGCTTCTGACAGAGTGCAAATCCTCAGATTTTAAACACTAAATCAATTTTACAAAAATCAGTTTAAAAGGAATAAAACCACCAAACAAACAAATCAGTTTCAACACAAAATTCTCCGACAGCCGAGCCGGACGGCACATTCAGACCCCCCGCCCGCACACACACACACACACACTCGCGAACAAAACTCTCCCACCCACCAACTGAGCTCTCACCAACACACACACACACACACACACACCACACACACACACCACACACACACACACACACACACACACACACACACACACACACACTCCTCGGACCCTGAGCAGACAACCACAGCGGCCAGCAGAGTACAAAAACACCCCCATCAACATCCACGGGCTGCCCGCCGCCGTCCTGCTGCTGCGCGGAGAAAGTGTGTGTGTGTGTGTGTGTGTGTGTGTGTGTGTGTGTGTGGAGGGGGGGTGTTGGTGGTTTTGGTTTGACCGAGAGGAATTCACAAAGTTCACGGTCCTGTTACGGAGAGGATAAAGCCGCCTTTGTCTCTTTGGCAACACAACTCTTTTTCGGGAGGCTGGAGGAGGAGAGGAACCTGCACCGAAAGCGTCCGCAGCATCAGTGACGCTGGTAATAAAGTGTTAAATGTGACGGTGACAGTAATAATGAGCTGTCCTCTAACGAACCCGCAGCACTGGGAGCTCTTTCATCTCTCTGGCTCATTTGGACGAGCCGGCCACAATAGACTATTGTGAGGCATCAAAAACTCCCCCCGACCCCCTCCCCGCCTCTCAGCGGAGTCACCAAACTGCCCCTCAAACCCCCGTCTGCCTGCCAGCTTCTCCCTGCTCGGACTTCACCTCGCCCCCCTCCCGCTGCTCTCCACTTCAGCCACCGCCACGGCGACGGGGGTGTCAAAGGTCGGCTGGCCTCGCTGACCACGACAAGCTGCTAAATGTGGCCCCGGCGCTGCGGCCGGAGCCCCGGCGTGTCCTGGGACACCACCGCTGAGACGGGTGTGAGAGCGTTTGTTCCCTGGTGCGATGTAATTGCCACAGCGGCGGAGCGTCAGAGCGGCGTGATGTTCAGTTTTCGGGTGTTTTTTTCCCGCAGAAGTTTTTCTGTTAATTAGATGGACGGAGAGCAAAGAACAAAACTCCAGTCGCGGCTGCAGACCTGAGCTGGCACCCGTCCGCTAACGGGACGAGACAAGAGAGCACAGCGAGGGGGGGGCGGCGACGGAGACGGGACGCTGACAGATAAGAGACAACAAACAGTCCGAGCCGGTCACAAAATCCAGGAGCTCTTTTTTTGGAAATAAAACACAAAGCTGCTGTGCAGGGCTGCCTTTTCTGAAAGCGAAGGAAGACAAGAAAGAGGAGGAGGGGAAGGTTCCTCTTTTTGGTTTTTAAGGAAAAGGGAGGAAGGAGAGGAAAGCACGAAAAAAAAAGAAAACATTGTGCCAACTTACCATCCACCAGGTCCTGGCTGAGATGTCGTAGCAGAGCTGCCATTTGATGGAGCCTTCCGAGGTTTTCCCTGCCATTACGCTGTCAGCAAGCTTCATCTGATGCGAGCGCGCTCACCGGAGATAAGACACCTAATTGAGAAAACATTTGCACTGGCATGTTGGGCAACATGTAGCCCGCTCCATACCATATGGAA
>NW_024662296.1:0-212 GCF_008729295.1 Plectropomus leopardus | reverse complement strand
TGTGTGTGTGCGTGCGTGCATTTGTGTGCAAGAGAGAGAAAGAAAGACAGAGTGAGTAACTGCAAGCTTTTGGATATGATTATATAGGGCAAGTCACACCCTGACATGGAGTCATGCATCCACATCTCTCAGTGACACATGCACGCACACACACACACACACACGCACACACACAAAATAACACTGTCAAGTCCAAACACAAATGGCCCAAA
>NW_024662295.1:0-368 GCF_008729295.1 Plectropomus leopardus | reverse complement strand
ACACACACACACACACACACACACAGAGTTCAGTCACAGTACACACAGCAGCTCCATCGCTGATGTTCGGACACACAGTCCTGCTGCTCCCCCTGCAGGACACAAGTGACTCTACAGGGAGCACAGAGACGACGATCTCACACAGTCTGAGGGAACTCGAAGGGTTACAGTTGCAAGAGGTCTGCACATTTTTGTAAATTTTTCAAAGGGAAGATACGAGTAAACTGGAATTTAGGGGATTTTTTTTTAAAATAATTTTAATGGAAGTTGCAGACAAACTTCTGCAAACTGCCAAACAAAAAAAAATATATAGTGACATTCAGTGAAGGTCTACTGTCACAATCAATTTATTATTTTTTGTGACAGTG
>NW_024662294.1:0-781 GCF_008729295.1 Plectropomus leopardus | reverse complement strand
GTCCTAAAATCCACAAGCTGTGTGTGCTGTGTGTGTGTGTGTGTGTGCGCGTGTGTGTGTGTATGTGTGTGTGTTTAAACTCACCTGACGTGAATCCTGACGTGCTGACATACTGCGGGTAAGCGTGTTACATCACTTCCGGTGTATCTTGTCTGTGTCTCTGGTAGCGTCTCTGAGCTGCTCCTACGAGCGATTCTCAGCTAATCTTCGAACTTGTTCCTGACTTTGGCTGCTTTTATCTGTCTGTGACTCAAAACTCACATAAGTTTTACTTAATCACTCACAGCTGTCTCCTCCTCTCAGCGGTTTTTCCTGTGTATTCACAACCGCTCTCACTGTTAGCCGGTTAGCTTAGTTAGCATTAGCTTTGGTTAGCGATGGCTTCTTTCTGCTCCTCTCCCTCTTCTGCTCTCTCCTGCTCAGTGTGTCAGATGTTTAGTTACTCCTCTGCCTCCTTCAGTGATAGTGGTACCTGTAACAAGTGTAGTTTATTTGCTGCGCTGGAGGCGAGGCTTAGCGATCTGGAAGCGCTGCTCCGCACCTTGGATAATCCCTCTTTAGGTGCGATAGTTAGCAAGCCCCCTGTAGCCGGTGCGGACCGACATAGCATAGCCTCTGCTAGCTGTCCCCCGGCAACCCCCGTGCAGCCGGGAGGTTGGGTGACTGTCCGAGCGAAGCATAGTAAGCCGAAGCCCACGGTACACCACCCACCCCCCCTTCACGTTTCAAATAAGTACTCCCCTCTCAACCACACACCGACCGAGGACACAACCCTGGTCAT
>NW_024662293.1:0-358 GCF_008729295.1 Plectropomus leopardus | reverse complement strand
CTGCCATAAAAACCCATTAAATCTGCCATAAAAACACATTAAATCTGTCATAAAACACATTAAATCTGTCATAAAACACATTAAATCTGCCATAAAAACACATTAAATCTGTCATAAAACACATTAAATCTGCCATAAAAACACATTAAATCTGTCACAAAAACACATTAAATCTGTCACTAAAACACATTAAATCTGTCATAAAACACATTAAATCTGCCATAAAAACACATTAAATCTGTCATAAAACACATTAAATCTGTCATAAAACACATTAAATCTGTCATTAAAAACACAGTAAATCTGTCATGAAACACATTAAATCTGCCATAAAAACACATTAAATCTGTCACAAAAA
>NW_024662292.1:0-347 GCF_008729295.1 Plectropomus leopardus | reverse complement strand
AATAGCCTGTTGAGACACGTTATAGTGTAGCATGGTGAAGAAACGATAAAAAATCATGAAAAATGTTAAATTTTAGCATCTTGAAAAAATGACCAAACATCGCATAGTATAGCCTTGCCAAAAATGTCAAAATGTGACCACAAAAAAAAAGTGCTGAAAACAACATAGAATAGTCTGTTGAGACGCGTTATGGTGTAGCATGGTGAAGAAACGATCAAAAACCACCAAAAATGTCATATTTTGGCATGTTGAAAAAATGACCAAAGCAATCGCATAGTATAGCCTTGCCAAAAATGTCAAAAAAATGTCAAAATGTGACCAGCAATAAAAAGTGCTGAAAACAACAT
>NW_024662291.1:0-261 GCF_008729295.1 Plectropomus leopardus | reverse complement strand
GAGAGTGCTGGCGTCTGCTGGGTCCATTTCTGGCCAGATTGTACTGAGACGGGTGTGTGTAGAACCCAGATGCAGTACACCAAAGCTCAGGGATTGTTGGTAATCACTTTTATTAATACCAACACTCACGAAAAGCAACTCACAGTTATTCAGTTGGTTCTTCGGGCCGTGAGCCCAAACACAGTCTCTGGGAATCCCACGAGGAGAAGACACGAAGCTTGAATCTACCGTGGCTGGAGAGCTGGAAACCCCGTAGCTCGA
>NW_024662290.1:0-220 GCF_008729295.1 Plectropomus leopardus | reverse complement strand
ACTGTTGCTGAGTCATGATAAGTCTTGGTTATGGTGGGTTAGACCCACTAAAAGCGTTTTTCTTCTGTTTCTTCTGTAACTGTTACTCAGTAGTTACAACTTATCTAACAAAAACAAAAAGAAAAGCATTAGCAAATACATCATTAATAAAACTTTCCTAATTTCTTAACACATGAAATGTTTATTTTACAGCATCTTCAAATTTTAGAATCTGATATAA
>NW_024662289.1:0-228 GCF_008729295.1 Plectropomus leopardus | reverse complement strand
TAACCCAACACAATCAAAGTCAATAATGCTCAGAGTCAATGGTGTGGGAAGTTCGTTCTTCGGGCTGGGAGCCCAAACACAGTCTTTGGGAATCCCACGAAGAGATGACACGAACCTTGCAGTTGCTGCAGCTGGAGAGCAGGAGACCCCGTAGCCCGTCGAGCCGACAACACGTGGTGACTGAGTGTCGTCGATTGAGCACAGGGATAGTCGAGGGCAGGCAGGAGT
>NW_024662288.1:0-297 GCF_008729295.1 Plectropomus leopardus | reverse complement strand
AGAGAGAGAGAGAGAGATGGATAGATAGATTGATACATCTGCTTTGCGTTGCCAAAAAATAATTATAAAAATATTATCTTGAGTGTGGTATTGCTTTAAATGTTTGTTTGCATCACATTAGTTCAAATCCCTCGAGGGTCTGCAAGCAAACCACCATGAGAAGATTAAGCGAAAGTTGTGTCACTATAAACACATGAGATTATTTTACTGTCTGCTCACCTGCTGGCTCTCAAAGGTCCAGGTGCTGTCAGGTAAAGACGCATCCAGAACACTGATCACCTCCTTAAAGTCAGTGGT
>NW_024662287.1:0-201 GCF_008729295.1 Plectropomus leopardus | reverse complement strand
GGCGTTTTTGTCCATACTAAACTTTGGCCTCAAACGCTCAAAATATTGTCTTTTTAGACCATTTTTTCAACAGGCTATACTAAAAATAGCCTCAACATGCTGTTCTATGACTTTTCTCAGTATTTGGAGAGATTACTTTTTGACCATTTTTCCCTGAGCTATAGTATGGCGTTTTTCTCCATACGAAACTTTGGCTTAAAC
>NW_024662286.1:0-1093 GCF_008729295.1 Plectropomus leopardus | reverse complement strand
ATTTTTGGGCATTTTCTTAGGGTATTTTTCTTTTTTTTCTATTTTATTAGTAATTTTCTTGTTTCGTCTTATTTCTTGATAATTTTTTGGACCATTTCTTATAGAGTTGCTCACCGCCCTCCAATGTTTTTGAAAGAAACCAAGCTAATTTGATCAGGTTTCAAATAAGTCTGACGTGTCTGGACTGAATTGCATTATATTGAGTTGGACACAAGGTGGCGCTCTGATCAAAGACATCACTTCTTCCCTGTCTGCTGCTCTGATCTGACTTTTTTTTTCAAAGACAAAATAAAGTTTTTTTCTGTATTTTCAATTTTTTAAAGAAAAAACAAAATTCTGCTTTTTGAGTGTCCACAGTTAAATTAAATTAAACATCAATTTTGTGTAAAATAAATATTTGTGCAGCCAAACAAAGAAAAATGAAGTGCAAGGGGGGAGTCAATCGGCGAGTTTCTGAATATTCTACTTTTTACTCACTACTATTAGTTAAAAAATTTAGTCACTTTACAATTTTTGATCACAAAATTAAATATGTTAAAAGTGCAGCTAAAATGATGAGTTGATTGATAAGTGAATGAATAGGCAACTATTTTGATAAGTCATTTTTCATGCAAAAACATGTCATGGTCCAAGCTTCTCAAATATGAGAACATGCCACTTTTCTTTTTAATATTTTTATTGATTAAATTGATTTAAATTGTTCTGCACTGAGAACTTTTACTTTTAATACTTAAACGCATTTTCTGATATAGTTTCACATAAGTAACATTTTAAATGCAGGACTTAGAAACAGAACTACTAGAAACAGAATATTTTTAAATGATAGTATGAGTACTTTTACTTCAGTAAAGGGTTTGAATATTTCCTTCACAAGTGCTGATATATTCTCCATTTGTCAGGATGTGAAGAGGGAAACAAAACACACGCAGCAGCCAAACCTGCAGGAGCCAGAGGGCCGTCGCTTCAGCTTTAACTAAATATTAGAAATACTGTGTATTCATTCAGACGCCCTCCAGGATCGCAGCGTCTTCCTCCTAAACATCAATATCATCATATGGCTTCGCTCTTTACAATAACCTAACCACAGAGTACT
>NW_024662285.1:0-247 GCF_008729295.1 Plectropomus leopardus | reverse complement strand
ATAGACGACCTGCAGGTGAAGCAAGATTTCCTGTTTTTATTGTGGCTCTTTGAAAAGTCATGGAAAAGTTTTGAGATATTTACCATGAAAATGTGAGAGAGCCTGTATATATACTTTTAGGTCAGTGTGTGTGTGTTATTATTCTGTGTCCCCTCTCTAAATTCTGAGGTTTTTTCAAGTCTGTAAAAGCAGCACAGGCAGAGCTCTGCAAGTTTTTTTTTCTTTAGCAGCAGTTTGTCACACGTGG
>NW_024662284.1:0-252 GCF_008729295.1 Plectropomus leopardus | reverse complement strand
GAGTGAGTTAGTCAGTATGTTAGTCAGTGAGTGAGTTAGTTGGCATGTTAGTCAGTGAGTGAGTTAGTCAGTATGTTAGTCAGTGAGTGAGTGAGTTAGTCAGTGAGTGAGTGAGTTAGTCAGTATGTTGGTCAGTGGGTGAGTTAGTCGGTATGTTAGTCAGTGAGTGAGTTAGTCGGTATGTTAGTCAGTGAGTGGGTTAGTCAGTGAGTTAGTTGGCATGTTAGTCAGTGAGTGAGTTAGTCAGTATGT
>NW_024662283.1:0-202 GCF_008729295.1 Plectropomus leopardus | reverse complement strand
TCGTGACTCGAAGGTTGTGAGTTCAAATCTTGCTTGGCACAGGTGTATTTTGAATGTTATTGTTCTAAGTACAGAGGCAAAAGAAAATTCGAAAAGAGCTGAAATGCCGAGAGGATTGGCTCTGAGGGTTAAGGCGCTTGCTTTGTGACTCAGAGGTTGTGAGATCGAATCTTGCTTGGCACAGGTGTACTTTGAATACTAT
>NW_024662282.1:0-247 GCF_008729295.1 Plectropomus leopardus | reverse complement strand
TGCTGATACTGGTTTTACCTGTTTTGGGACCACTTCACCTGTTTTTTAGCCAAAATGATAAATTAATCAACTTTACATGCCTTAATTTGGCCAATAAATTAGGTGAAGTGGTCCCAAAACAGGTAAAACCAGCATCGGCAGCGACGTCTGTCGATTTTAGACAGATATATAAAAGCCGATATTTTTTTTTGTTTTACTGGATAAAATATCATTTGGCTGTAGTTTAATACAGTCTAGACACTGACTG
>NW_024662281.1:0-857 GCF_008729295.1 Plectropomus leopardus | reverse complement strand
ATATGTATGTATATGTGTGTGTGTGGTGTGTATATATATATATTTGTCATTTTTGGCTGTTTTTTCGACAAGCTAAAATATAATGTCCAAGATTGTTTTTTGTCCTTTCTTCACCATGTTACACTATAACGTGTCTCAACATGCTATTCTATGTTGATTTCAGCCCATTTTTTTGACATGTCATACTTTGACATTTTTGCCATAGTACAGCATGCGATTTTTTTTTTTTTTTTACATGCTAAAATATGATGTTTTTGGTTGTTTTTTGGTCCTTTCTTCAACATGCTACACTATAACGTGTCTTGACATGCTATTCTATGTTGTTTTTCAGCCCTTTTTTTGACATGTCATATTCTGACATTTTCCGCCATATTATACCATGTGATTTTTGATTATGTGATTTTGGTCATATTTCCAACGTGCCAAAATATTAAGTTTTTGGTTGTTTTTTGGATGTTTGATTTGCACAGTTTGGTCTATAAATGATGCACACCAAGACAACATGGAATTTGTCTCCTCTCTGCTGCCACTTAGTGGTACTACACCATGTGAAATAGCTCACTCCGGGGTCCAAACTCTCTGCGTACATAATTCGACTTTCAAAGAAATGAACGACTGCTTTAGCTGGAGTCATACCAGTGCTCCTGACATACGTGTGGGTGCGAGGGCCTGTTCATCACTGCTCGCAGCTTTAATTGAGGTTTGTAATTCATGAGGTTGAGTCTCCTTGTGGCTCCTATTACCAACCAATAGAGAAAACTTAAATGTTTCCCCATTCACATTCTATGCACTATATTCATATATTGTTTTTTAATTATATTACTTCCTCTCTGACTGCCAAGTCGGGTCAAAGCCTG
>NW_024662280.1:0-369 GCF_008729295.1 Plectropomus leopardus | reverse complement strand
ACATGCAAGACCTCACAACCAGCGTCCATGACTCTATGTCTGGATTTTACACATTTAGAACAGTGTAAACAAGACCCGGAGGCTCAATAAAGAAGCACTACATCTAAGACACTTAAACACTGGAGAAGAAGTAGAAAAAAAGAAAAAAAAATGTGATAAACTCCCTAAAAACAAAATATTGCAATAGTTGAAACAGACCAGAGTTGATGCACTGTTATTTAACCCTTTGAAACCTGAGCAAACTAGTTTGATTTCTTTAAAAAATATGGATTGAATGCTACAAGGAACAAGACATGACCCAAAAATTACTAAATTTGTAAAATATTTACAAGAAAATTACCTTAAAATAAGCCAAAAAAGATTTTTTTT
>NW_024662279.1:0-583 GCF_008729295.1 Plectropomus leopardus | reverse complement strand
TCAGCTGTTAAATAATTAGCAGCGCGAAGGAACAGGGCTCCACTGGGCACGTCCGGGCACGTCTGGCCCAGACGAGCACATCTGGGCGGTGAGTGACGAAGTGTGGGCACGTTTACGTGGATCATGTGACCGACCGAGGGCAACCACATACACACACACATACTCGACAAAAGGGCACTTTGGGCATCGAGAGGAAAAGGGGCAGGTGCTCCAGCACCCTCCGCTCCCTCCCCTCTGCACGTGCCAGCTTCACAATAAGCACAATTTAAACATCATATGCTGATCAGCCTCTGATGGTACATTTCGAGACAAAAACACAGAAAGAGTTTTATCTTATTTTCAGATGACTTTTCAGTCTGCTACAGGAGATGTGAAGAGTTTCTGTTGTCCTGATCTCAATGAGGAGTTTGTTCCAGCATTGTGCTGCCAGGACAGCAAATATATGGAATAGCAAGCTGACTGGCAGTAGTGTGGCATATACAGGATGGGCTGGGGTGAATAGTTCAAAAAAAGAGTTTGTTTGACAGATAAAGTTAACCCTTTAACACCTGGATCAACATCAGTTTTTGTGCTGCATTCAGAG
>NW_024662278.1:0-561 GCF_008729295.1 Plectropomus leopardus | reverse complement strand
TCTAAAACTGTAACATTCTCCAGTTACATCATAACATTCTAGAACTGCAACATTCTACAGTTACATCAACATTCTAGAACTGTAACATTCTAAAGACACAGGAAAACACAGGAAAACATCGAGAGTGAAACTCATACTTGTTTATACATGAACAAAGACATAAATGAATGGTTGTCACCAATGTTCATGTGACAGTGCTGAAAGTTGTCCCTAATCAGTCTACGTCTTTTGAAGATTAAAGAGGAGTTCGACATCCTCAGGAATTCTATTTCTAATTCAGAATTCTACCACTGAACCGCCAAAGCTTACATTATTATGATAGCCACTACAACTACTATCCACTATACTTCCTAGGCCGAAACAGGCAGCACACAACTGATCCATTTTGTGCCCATCAAGACTGCAACGGTGCGCCAAACGTCTTCTTTCATGGGGACCTGAAAACAAAGTACCTAGTTGATCGCCACCGTTGTGGTACCCATGTTGAGTTGCAGTCTTTGTGGAGCCAGCTAGAGCAAACAAAGTCCTGCGTTGTCTAACTTACAAAGTAGTAAGTAAGAC
>NW_024662277.1:0-443 GCF_008729295.1 Plectropomus leopardus | reverse complement strand
AATTAAAAAAATTAAAGATAATAATCATTTTTTCCTTCCTAATAAAATAATTATTCCTTGGGAAGATGAACCTTCGCCAAAAGGTTGACAGGTGTCTTTACAGTGAACATTACAGAAATTATATGAATGACAATTCAGTTGAAAAAGCCAAATGAGACACCGCTCTCAAGTGGACAAGGAACAACATTCAACAGTTAACATTAAAACAACATTAACATTAAAATCAAATTATTCAATGGGAAGATTAACACAAGAGACACCTTCCTTAAATGTTTACAGGTGTCTTTACAATGACAATATAAACTATAAAGGTAAAAAAAAATAAATGCACGACTTGAAAAGTCTTGAAAATTCAGTTTAAAAAGCCTAACAAGACACCACTCTCCTGTGGTCAACGAACAATAAATTAATACATTTTTTTTAAAAAGCATAAAAATACATGA
>NW_024662275.1:0-1530 GCF_008729295.1 Plectropomus leopardus | reverse complement strand
ATATATACACATTTCTATCTGTAAAACACTGTGTCATCTGCATATAGTTTGATGTGTTCAGGGTTTGTAGCCTATTATTGCAGCTGAGCGTTTGAATAATAAAATAGAACTTCCTGTCTATAAAACACCGTGTCATCTGCGTAGAGTTTGACGTGAGGTTCGTGTCACTGCAGATGCTGATATAATTAACAAACAATTGTAGAGGGAAGATGTAGACATCTTTGTGTCAGGTGTAAAATAAAAAACAAATTCAACCTAATCCTAAAAACAAATTACAAACATTCATTTCCCGTAAAGTGAAACCTATAAAACATACATTTTATGCTTTCATAATAAAGTTCTTTGTAATATTTGAATGTTTATCTCCTGCTGGCTGCTCACTCATGTTCATTATTAGAAATAAACTGCTGTAAAATAGATCTATAAATAAATCACCGTGTCATCTGCATACAGTTTGATGTGAAGTCTTTTGTTTCTGCAGCTGATATAATTGTGTAATTATTAAATATTCAGAAGGAGGGAAGGCATGGACATCTCTGAGAGGTGTAAAATAAAAACTTTATACAACCTGATTTCCTTTAAACGGCTGTGAAACGTTTGGTGTGAATGCGGGACCTTTCAGCTCCTCTGCTGAGTGAAGTCTTGCATGTTGCTGCTGTGCTCAGAGTTAGTGCTGCATTCATGTTCATCACATCAACTAAATTACAATAATTTGATGTTTTTAACAGTCCAGCTCCTGTCAGTGTGCTTCACACAGACGGACGGAGGAGGACAGAAGACAGGAGGCAGAAAAACATTTCCACTCATAGCTCAACACTTCGCCTGTTCGGCTGCTGGAAGACGAGACATCCTGTTATCGTCGGCTGATCGTCGGCTGATCGTTGTGTAGGTCACGTGATCATGTGATCACGTGACCTCTCCGCCTCTCAGGTGTGTTTGTTGTCGACAGCGTGGCGTTTGTTCCCCTCTGTTTGTCTGTCAGGCTCCTCACTCAGTCATGTGACCTCTTTCCTGTTTTCCTCTTCTGTCCTTCGTTAACCCTCGAGTGTCTCTCTGTCCTCCTCCTCCTCCTCCTCCTCCTCCTCCAGCTACCACATGTAGGTCTTTGTGGTGTCGATCTGACTCCCTCCGGCCTCCTCCCCCCTCTCCCCCGCCTCCCTCTCCTCCTGCTCCTTGTCCTCCTTGTCCTTCTCGGCCTCGCTCTCCCACAGCGTGATGAGCGGCGGGTACAGCTCGTTCAGCGGGATGGACGTGGCGTGCTGCATGTACTTCTTCAGCGAGTGTCCGCAGGACTTGTGCTGCTGCACACGGCGGCCCATGTACACCACCAGCAGCGCCATGATGGACAGGGCGAACATGGAGCCCATCACCGCCGCCAGCGCCACGCTGCTGCGCCGCGATGCCACTAGCTCCACGGAGAAACCCGCCTCCTTCGTGGTGACGTTCAGACAGGAAGTGTGGACGGGGGCGGAGGGGGTGATGGGGCATCGCGGCGCAGCAGCGTGGCGCTGGCGGCGGTGATGGGCTCCA
>NW_024662274.1:0-233 GCF_008729295.1 Plectropomus leopardus | reverse complement strand
AAAAGTCATCCTTCCAAATGCTTAAAAAACTCATAGTACAGCATTTTAGGGTCTTTTGTAGTACAGCCTGATGAAAAAATCATCCAAAAAGTCAATATTTTGAGCATTTTGAGCCAAAGTACAGTATGGCAAAAAATCCATACTATACATCAGGGGAAAATGGTCAAAAAAGTCATCACTCAGAATGCTTTAAAAAGTCATAGTGCAGCATGTTTATGTCTTTTATAGTATAG
>NW_024662273.1:0-231 GCF_008729295.1 Plectropomus leopardus | reverse complement strand
AAAGTACAGTATGGCAAAAAATCCATAATTATAGCTCAGGGAAAAATCGTCAAAAAGGTTGTCCCTCCAAATGCTTCAAAAAGTCATAGTACAGCATGTTCAGGTCTTTTTTAGTATAGCCTGAAGAAAAAATTGTCGAAAAAGTCAACATTTTGAGCGTTTTGAGCCAAAGTACAGTATGGCAAAAAAATCCATACTATACATCAGGGAAAAATGGTCAAAAACGTTGTC
>NW_024662272.1:0-358 GCF_008729295.1 Plectropomus leopardus | reverse complement strand
CCTGCTTTATTAGTTCATTTTGGGGCAATTTATTTAAAATAATGTACATGTTTCAGTGTTTCCTCTAGGATTTTTTTCAGCAGCGGGGGCAGGCTCTCCAGGGAGCCGTGGCGGCATAAACAAATGATGCTTTTTCAAGGCTGAATGTAAAAATAAAAAATAATAACAAAAATTCAACAATAAAATAATAAAAACAATAAATAATAATTTCTTGATGGGGCTGTAATCAGTGGCAAAGTTTGCACCCAGGCTCAGAACAATGGATTTTTCTTGGTTTTTTGTAGAACAGCTCTAAGGCTCTGTTGTACGGAAATTCCCCAAGAGGTGGCCGTTGATGCTCAGCAGCATACATGCTGCA
>NW_024662271.1:0-643 GCF_008729295.1 Plectropomus leopardus | reverse complement strand
AATAATAATATATAAAAATCAATCAACTGCTACAAATCACTGACATATCCCAGGCTGTGATAATCAAAAACTAATACTCTGCCTTGCATGTAGTATATTGAAAATAATTCATTTTTTGATTTTTTTTTTTTCATTAAAAAAATATAGCAGCAGGATTACCAAAACATTTAAAGGGTTAAAATGCTGAAAATTAATAAATATCTGACATTTATGATTTGGACTGACTTTGGTTAAAAACTGAATATTTTGTGCGTAATATTAAAGCGAGCCCTGAGAGTTATTAAGGCACAGAAACCAGAAATACAAACAGGTTGTGCGCAGGTAAGCAGCAGCTTAACAGTAGATAAACAAACACAGCGACACATCTGACCAATCAATACTTCTTCTGAAAACTACGTTGTGTTTCTTAACACATTTAACGTAACCAGAAAACTGCTTTAGTGCCAAAAAGCGGAAATGTAACTTCAACTGAAATATCGATCTGAAGGAAGTTAAGTGAAAGTGAGTGAAGGAGAAGAGGAAGAGAGACGCACAGATGTCAATGAGCGGAGAAACAAAGAGAAGAGGAAGTGATGGAGAAACAGAGAGTGACGGAAAGTTTCTCACCTGTTCCCGAGCCTGATGCCGCTGAGCGCAGTCGTCC
>NW_024662270.1:0-311 GCF_008729295.1 Plectropomus leopardus | reverse complement strand
GAGTGTAATAAACATATGATTTGTTATTATTTATTAAACTTTCCAGCATTATATAAAAATGAAAAGCTCCATCTTAAACAAACTTCAGACAAATTTAAGCACATTGTGCTGATAAAAGGCCAACCTCTGCTGACCGCAGGACTCTGACTTCAGCTTCTGTGAATCATCAGTGAAATGTCTGAGCTATTAATCATGTACTCAGGAAATCAAAACTTTTGAGGCCTACTTCTTCTACAGCTGCCAACAGCCTGCAACATTCCCATTATTGTTCAACACTTCTGTCCTCGCTGTGTTTTGGCGTGACATTTTCC
>NW_024662269.1:0-425 GCF_008729295.1 Plectropomus leopardus | reverse complement strand
TTTTTTTAGGGACCCCAGGAAGAATAGTCGTCACCATGGTGACAACTAATGGGGATCCAATAAACAATAAACAATTACACTGCATGAAATGTGTGAGAGTTTGTAAATAGATGTGCTGGTGTGGATGCCCTTTATTTAACCCTTTGAAACGTGGATCAGTGTCAGTATTCTTGTGCTGCGTTCAGATGTCTTTCATAAGTATTTAAGACCTTTGACATCTGAGCAAATTGGTTTGACTTCTTTTAAAAAACACGGGAAAAAAAGGAATTGAGCAATTTGACAAGAAATGTCCAGCAAATTGCAACAAAAAATAAGTAAAAGGTGATAAATATAACCTAAACATTACTAAAAAATTTCCAAAAATCTGGAAAAAATGCATAGAAAAATTATTGTTTTAATTATGATTATATTGTATATTTATTTAA
>NW_024662268.1:0-403 GCF_008729295.1 Plectropomus leopardus | reverse complement strand
AGAATAGAATATTCCTTTATTGATCCCCCATTGGGGGAAATTTCAAAAATTTCCCCCAATGGGGGATCAATAAAGGAATATTCTATTCTATTCTATTCTATACCCACGGTCAAAATTCATAAAAGCCAAAAGGCACAGATGATGGTGGACATCCAAGCATACCACTGCAGGATCAAATTGGCAACATACTTTGAAAGGAAAAGGAAGAAAGAACCCCCGCCATTCACACCTAATTCAAATTGGACGCCAAAAATTGGGTCATTACCATCGCATATCAGATCCTAATTCGAGCCGACATGTATGCCACCAAAAATTTCAATTGGACAATCAGAGACACAAACAATTTATCCACAGAGGAAAGCTTTGCATTAAAACAGTTAAAAAACAACAACCACATTGTTAT
>NW_024662267.1:0-357 GCF_008729295.1 Plectropomus leopardus | reverse complement strand
AGGCTGGCATACTGTGGGATAGTGTATGTTAAAACATGATTCAATAAACATGGCCCTTTACATTCAGATGACATTACAACCATCATACCATATAAAAATCTTCCACAATATGTCTGATGCTCATACTGCCCCCCAGAGGTGACTACACTACAGTACACTGACTCCTAATTCATGCTGCTGTCAAAGCCATATTTTAGTGTTACAGGATACCAGTCACTCCTGTGGAAACTTTGAGAAAAATACATTTTATTTTTTTACGTTTTGTTTTAATTCAAATGTTAACTGAACTAAACTAATCTTCAGGTCAATTTCGTCTTGTTACTTTCCTAATTTCTTGCAAAATTAGGAGACAAACTT
>NW_024662266.1:0-455 GCF_008729295.1 Plectropomus leopardus | reverse complement strand
CAGTTCACACCTGAGCACACCTGATCACACCTGCAGTTTACACCTGCAGTTCACACCTGCAGTTCACACCTGCAGTTCACACCTGATCACATCTGATCACACCTGATCACACCTTCAGTTCACACCTGATCACACCTGCAGTTCACACCTGATCACATCTGATCACACCTGATCACACCTTCAGTTCACACCTGAGCACACCTGATCACACCTGCAGTTTACACCTGCAGTTCACACCTGCAGTTCACACCTGATCACATCTGATCACACCTGCAGTTTACACCTGCAGTTCACACCTGCAGTTTACACCTGATCACACCTTCAGTTCACACCTGATCACACCTGCAGTTCACACCTGCAGTTCACACCTGCAGTTTACACCTGATCACACCTTCAGTTCACACCTGATCACACCTGCAGTTCACACCTGCAGTTCACACCTGCAGTTCACACCT
>NW_024662265.1:0-405 GCF_008729295.1 Plectropomus leopardus | reverse complement strand
TATAACACCACCCCCTAATGGTGGATTTCATCTAAGCCCTGTCACCTACAGTGAAGTCTCTGAGATATTAGACTCTTTGAAGAACTCAGCTCATGATAATTTAAGTGCAGAGCTACTTAAAGTGGTTTCTGTTGCAATTGTCAAACCACTGACACATATATTCAACTTGTCCTTTTCAACTGGAATTGTGCCCCAGGAATTAAAAATGGCCAAAATCATTCCTATATACAAAGCTGAAGATCCTGCAGTATTTACTAACTACAGACCAATTTCCATTCTACCCTCTCTTTCAAAGATTCTTGAAAAGCTAGCCTATAACAGATTACTGAGCTACCTTGACAAGAATGAAATATTATACAAACATCAATATGGTTTTAGGAAATCCCATTCTACTTACATGGCTAT
>NW_024662264.1:0-1545 GCF_008729295.1 Plectropomus leopardus | reverse complement strand
TGGGGTGTTTTTTATTTTTAAAATTATTAATTATTAGTGACTCCTAATTATTTATTTTTTAGATAAAAAAAAATAGTATTATCTTATTTGAGTTTTAGGGGTTGTTATTTTTTTAAATTTATTTTTTCTTTAGGATTTTAAGTCCCACAATGGGATCATTTAAGTCTCATCTTAATAAATTGGGTCACTTGCGATTTCGTGGCTTCTCCCATATGAGTTCTGTAACCTCACCACTAGATGCCACTAAAGTCTAAACACTACACCTTCATTGTTTTCACTGAGGAAGAAAAATGCACATATTATAAATACTGAAAGGGCATTGTCCCCTGCGTTCCCCTGAAATGTATGGCCATGTACAAACCGAACAAACATCAGCAGAGATGAGAAATACACTCTGATAAAAACGAAATAACACATACAGCATGTAAGTGAGCAGCATGTGCACCTCAAACACCTTCATAAAAACATAACGAGGAATCAAATATAAGCACATGTACATAGCATGTGTATGTATGTATTATATAAGCAGTAAGTCATATGCATAAAGGAGTGCCTGTGAGGACAGTGTGTGCCGGCTGGCAGAGGCTGTTTGGACAGAGGGAGCTGAACACACAAGTGCTCCATGTTGCATCAGTCCACCACGGAGGCGGCTGAAAGGTGTTGTCTTTGATGTTCAGTTTCTTTTTCTTTTTTTCTTTACCAGTGTATTAACACTTCTGTTATGCTGCCTCCTCAGCACACCACCGCCAAGACAAGTGACTGTGTAGGACATGCTGAAAAGTCTGTTTCATCCAACCAAAGCTGTGCTCAAGAAGGCTCTTTCTTCTTCGCTGCATTCGAGTGGTCGCACCAGTTTGCTGGTCTCATGTGATACCATTACAGGCTATTCACAGAGCCAAGACCCCCCCCCCCCCCCAAGTATCCATATTTATTTTTAATTCCTCTGTGACTTAATGAGAGGCTTTCTAAAAACATTGTGAAAAGGCAACGACCAACGTGATGAGAAATGTCCCACAAATTGCAAGAAATTTGTAAAATGTGACAAGAAAATTACCTAGAAAATAGTTTTTTTTAAAAGAAGGAATAATTATTTGAAAATTATCCAAAATAGGGATAAATTTAAAAGAAAAATAATAAATTAGAATTACAGAAAAAACATAATCAAATATATAAAATAAATACTACATTGTATTTTATTTTCAGGACTTTAAAAAGGTAATTTTCTTGATTTTTCTTTTTCAAATTTCATTTCATTTATTTATTTATTTTTATTATTTTCAGGTAACTTTGTTACATTTTTTACTAACATTTTGTTGATTTTTAGGTCATGTTTTGTTAAGTTGCTCATTGCCTTCTCCCCATGTTTTTGAAAGAAAATTCCATAAATTCTTTTCTCAAGATATCAGCACAGCACCACCCAGTGTAACACACGGTGAATAACAATCCATGTCTTGGCTGAAGATCATGTTTGTCTCTGACATCCACAATGAAGGAAGTGTACATACATACATACATATACATATACATACATATACAAAACCAAAT
>NW_024662263.1:0-479 GCF_008729295.1 Plectropomus leopardus | reverse complement strand
GAAGGAGTCTGTCAGAGAACCAGCTGTCTCTCAGTGGTGTCATGAAGGGGACAATTGTTGATAGACGGCAGTTTGTTCGGTGACGCCTGTTTGTCTCTGACTGGAGAGAGTCCAGGTTGTGGCCCACGGCAGATCCAGCCTGGCGGATCAGTTTGTTCAACCTGCCGGCGTCCCAACTGATGCTGCTCCCCCAGCAGACCACAGCACCAGAGATGGCTCTCGCCACGCAGACTGGTAGAAGATCTCCACGCAGACTGGTAGAAGATCTCCACGCAGATTGGTAGAAGATCTCCACGCTGCACACACTGAGGGATTGAGCTTCCTCAGGAAATAGAGGTGGCTCGTCCCCTTGTGTACACATCGTCGGTGTGGGAACTCTAGTCCAGTCTGTGGTTCAAGTGGACAACTGAGTACTTGTAGTTCTCTACGAGTCCAGCCTCCTCACCCAGGATCTTGATGGGCATCATCGTGGTTCTGGT
>NW_024662262.1:0-751 GCF_008729295.1 Plectropomus leopardus | reverse complement strand
ACAGTTCGCTCTCGTTGGAGCTTCTGGCACCAAGATGCCGCGCCCCCGGCTGTACAACCTCGCCCACTGCGCCGTTTCCCTTTTCTTGAGGCATCTGGCACCGGGCTGCCAGTGCCCTCTACTGCTTAACATCGACGCCTGCAGCGGTTCGCTCTTGCTGGGGAGTCTGGCATTGGGATGCCATTGCCCCCGGCCGTGCACGCTCGGCAACCAAACCACTTAGCTCTCGCTGGGGCATCTGGCACAGAGATGTTGGGGGCCCCCAGATGTACGACATTGGCTACTGCACCGGTTCGCTCTCCTTGGGGCTTTTGGCACCAGGCTGCCAGTGCCCTCTACTGCTTACCCTCGAAGCCTGCATCCGCATTGTTCCCCAGGGGAGGGCTTCCTTTCTCATCTGTTGCCTGTCGCTTCTTCCGTCCCGTCGCTCATAGTCTCCATCTCTCTCTTTGCGCCCAGCCGCGGCGAGCTCTGGTTCTGGCTCCGTCTGCTTGGCGATTGGAACGAATCTCCTTCTTTGAGACGATCACCTGTCTCATCCTCAGGACGTCAACCTTTTCGATGACATGGCTCCATCTGCCGTTTTGGGGGTTTTTTTACGATGGAAGATGGTTCGTAGGCAAATGGCCCCAAGAGTTGGAAGGAGACTGCCAGGTCACTTTATCTGCTCTCTTTGAGATCTACCCCATCATCGTCGCCACCATGTTATGGGGCCGTGAATGGAGTCACCTATCTGTCCTCATCTACTCAG
>NW_024662261.1:0-775 GCF_008729295.1 Plectropomus leopardus | reverse complement strand
TGACGCGACTATACAGGCTATAATATGCTGTTTTTCGCCATTTTTGAGCATTTCAAAATTTGACATTTTTTGCCTTACTATAGTATGCGACTTTTTGGCCGTTTTTTCAACATGCTAAATTATGACTTTTTTGGCTTTTTTTTTTCACTTTGAATGCAATGATGCGACTCTACAGGCTATAATATTCTGTTTTCTGTCATTTTTAGAGTATGTCAAAATTTGACATTTTTTGCCTTACTATAGTATGCGACTTTTTGGCCGTTTTTTCAACAGGCTAAATTATGACTTTTTTGGCTTTTTTTTCACTTTGTATGCAATGACGCGACTCTACAGGTTATAATATGCTGTTTTCTGTCATTTATAGAGTATGTCAAAATTTGAAATTTTTCGCCATACTATAGTATGTGATTTTTTTGCCAGTATTTCAACATGCTAAATTATGATGTCGTTGGCCATTTTTTCGACTTTGGGGCATTTCAAAATTTGACATTTTTTGCCTTACTATAGTATGCGATTTTTTCGCCAGTTTTTCAACATGCTAAATTATGATGTCTTTGGCCATTTTTTCGACTTTGTATACGATGACGCGTCTCTACAGGCTATAATATGTTGTTTTCCACCATTGTGGGGGCATTTCAAAATTTCACATTTTTCACCTTACTATAGTATGTGATTTTTTGGGCGTTTTTTCAACAGGCTAAATTATGACTTTTTTGGCTTTTTTTTCCACTTTGTCTGCAATGACGCGACTCTACAGGCTATAATGTGTCATTTT
>NW_024662260.1:0-298 GCF_008729295.1 Plectropomus leopardus | reverse complement strand
TCTGAATCCGGCCAGGTGGTTACCCGCTTCTGGTTCCACCAACACTTCCGTCAGGTCCTGTCATTGTCAGGCATCTCTCCCATGCATTACTCCGGACATTCTTTCAGAATTGGAGCTGCCACCTCAGCCTCCCACAGCGGTATACCGGAACACCTTATTCAGATCATGGGCAGATGGTCCTCCCAAGCTTATCACCGTTACATCCGTTCCGACCTAAGAGATCTCAAAACGCCTTTTTCCTCTCTCATATAATGCCCGCTTTTGGGGGTCTGTCGTGCCCGGGAGCCACGGCCGATTC
>NW_024662259.1:0-257 GCF_008729295.1 Plectropomus leopardus | reverse complement strand
GTGTCATGGTTCCTGCTTCCTCCCCCTCCTCCTCACCGCCAGTATTTTTCCACTCACCTTCTCCTGACCTGCTCTCCTGACATACCACGCCCACCGCTGCAGCCTCCTCTCTCACAGCTGCGGCTCATCGCCAATCAGGCCGGTATTTAAGACACTCCCACACATTCATTCACTGCCAGATTGTTCCTCTGCATTATGCACGACTCTCCCGCGTTTCCCTGCCAGATTTACCGTTGCCGACCCAGCCTGTTCCCGAC
>NW_024662258.1:0-498 GCF_008729295.1 Plectropomus leopardus | reverse complement strand
GTTTGTACAGTGAATGACATGTTGTTTCTTTTAGACTGTTACCCCCATTGGTTTTAAGTGCAGGGCTCGTCCGGGATTTGAACCCGGGACCTCTCACACCCGAAGCGAGAATCATACCCCTTAAAGATTCAGATGATTTCTTAAATAGGCTAATATAAACTAATAATAATAATTCTATCACTGAGACTGAGTTTGTGCAGTTAACAGTATATATGGTGCAGCTGCCTGCCTGCCTTCTTTCAGACTGCTAACCCCATTGGTTTTAAACCCAGGGCTCGTCCGGGATTTGAACCCGGGACCTCTCACACCCAAAGCGAGAATCATACCCCTAGACCAACGAGCCATGTTTTGCATTTAAGAATGTAGGTTAAAAAATTTTCTCTGTTACTTCACTTATATTGCCCATTATTGTCATTTCTGCAGTGGATAAGTCTACAGTCTACAGTTCACATTGTACATGAAGACCAGCCTTTTTTCTTGAATTTATTGCCATATTTT
>NW_024662257.1:0-335 GCF_008729295.1 Plectropomus leopardus | reverse complement strand
CGGGTCCTGTCGCGAGCAATCTATGTGCTGCATTTGGAGGCCCCTGCGCTGAGCTGAAAATGGGCAAAAACACCAAAAAAAGACATGAGGGGTCATAAGAAAGGATTCCACAGACCACTCTGCAGTGTTAGGCCAAATAAAATTGTATTTATTAATTTTTATATAGAAGTTGAGCATAATTCTTATCAATATTATATAGTTTACGCACATATGCATCCAAATTTAGTACTTAAAAAAACAGCTCACTTACATCCGCTGAGTTTGACTTTACGTTTGACACCACAGTCGGGAAAAAAAACACTGTCAAATGGAAAATCCCCAATGAAATCACTGCT
>NW_024662256.1:0-446 GCF_008729295.1 Plectropomus leopardus | reverse complement strand
ACAAACACTCATCTCAACAGAGCAAACAAAACGAAAACAAAACAACTGAAAAAAAACAGCAGCTGATTATGTCTGAGCAGGTACTACAATTACCCTGATGTTCTTCAAACAGTCTGGAACAATTCACCACTCAAATCCATTTTAATGGACACCACGACGACCAGGTCATCAGTGCACAGCAGACAGTAAACTCAGAGACATGACCGTGTGGCAGCCACCAGGCACAGACAAAGAGAAAGGCAGCATTCATGCCACAGGTGTCTTAAGTAGGCTGCTGATTTAAGGGGGTTGGGACTAACTTTATGACTAACACAACTTGTTTTTTTGACAGCGCTCTTCCCTTGGTGGCAGCCAACACATAAGCGGCTCGCAAAATGTGTTGCAAAGCAGCGATGGGTCGGTAAAGCAGTAAACGATTAATTGATGGGTGGATACTCTCAGCATCT
>NW_024662255.1:0-383 GCF_008729295.1 Plectropomus leopardus | reverse complement strand
TGGAGGAGGCTGCAGATTGCTGGCAGAGGCTGTAGGTGGAGGTTTGGCAGCAGCGGTCTGCCAGAATCTGCAGGTGGAGGCGGCTGCATATTGCTGGCAGAGGCTGTTGGAGGAGGTTTGAAGATGGCACTATTTAAAAAATGAAGGTGGCTGTCAGAGGCTCTTTGTTTCGGGTGGAGCAGGACACTTTAGAGGTGGTAGACGGAGGTTTGGTGGCAGTGGTCTGCCAGAATCTGCAGGTGGAGGCAGCGGCTGCAAGTTGCTGGCAGAGGCTATAGGTGGAGGTTTGGTGGCAGCTGTCTGCCAGAAACTGCAGTTGTAGGAGGCAGGTGCAGGTTGCTGGCAGAGACTGTAGATGGAGGTTTGGTTGTAGCAGTCTGCAA
>NW_024662254.1:0-219 GCF_008729295.1 Plectropomus leopardus | reverse complement strand
GAGCCTTTAAAATGGGAGTTCACAAACCAGGTGGTTGACGTCATGATAGCTACTTCCATTATTTTATGGGTCCGTGTATATTTTGGCAATTGGATTTTCCGTTCTGAAACGGGTATTAAAAAACAAAAAACGAGTGGTTATTTGATTTTCGTTTTAAAATACAAAAATTAAAATTGAAATACAAGGCGTTTTTCCTTTTCATGATCAAAAGGGATATAC
>NW_024662253.1:0-1435 GCF_008729295.1 Plectropomus leopardus | reverse complement strand
CTCTTTGTGTGTGTGACTTGCCTTCCACACCTGCAGGCCATGTCATCTTAAAAAAATTTGATGATTTTCTTGGGGGGTAAAAATTTTTTGGTGTTTATTTTTTAATTGGTGATTTTCTTTTCATGAAATTCTCTACATGCCTATATACGCTGACCTGCTGCCCTGCTGCCCTGTGATTGGCTGATTGGATAATTGCATTAATGAGCAGTTGAACAGGTGTAATTAGGTGTACCTAATTAAGCAGCCGGTGAGTGGATGTGGATTCGGGGCTGTTACTGAAACATTCGGGGCTGAAGCCTCGGACATCAAGACAGAATGACGCACTGCTCATGAGACAGACTGAGAGACACGTGGACAGTCAGAGCGTCCCCTACCTGCTGCTGAGGGTACTGCATCCCTCCCATCGCCATCTGCCCCCTGCCGGGAAGCCCCATGGGGTATCTGTGGGGGGAGGGGGAGCCGTAGGTCTGTGCAGAGTACGGCACCCCCTGCTGCTGGGAGTACGGGTTGTTGTTCATGCCGTAGAGCTGCGAGCGCTTCATCGCCATCGGGTCCATCGGCGGCACCTGGAGGACAGACGAAATGGGACAATGAGTCATGTGGCTCCCTGACTGCAGCTTTACAGGTTTGATTACAGGCGCTTTTACAAGTCACTTTGGTCTTGTGCAGTTACACGTCTCATGCAGTCTGCAGATGCTGATTCACCCCAAAATCCAAAATACTATCAAAGTTTTTCCCAAGCTGCAGCTGCACCTGCAACACCCAGTATTCATTATAACCACACGTTTTAAATTCTTTTGATATGGTTTATTTTAAACACGTAAAAGCAAAAATAGAGAAACAATTGTACAAACAAGCAGACAGACCAAAAAGTAACATTTACAGACAGTGAGAAACATAAAGCAAAAGAAATGACTTAGTTTACAAATCAGAAAAGGATTAAGAAGAAATTTATTTAATCACAGCTCTTCTCCATTAATCATTTCATTAACCAGCTTCCTTATTAATCTAAACCTATACTCTAATTAACTAAACATACATGCATACATTCATGCACCCAAAATATAATATCCACAATTTTTCAATATTACTTACAGAAAAAAGGAGGAAGATAAATGAGCAAAAACTAAATATAAAGTAACCAAATAAATAAACAGTAACCGCTGTAAACAGCTGCCGATTGTTTACATGCTGATTCATCTGATGTTACCAAGAAATGTATTTTCTCCCTCAGTCTCAGGCCCATCTGTCTGTACCTGCACTTCATATTCATGTCACAGTTATCGAATAATAAAAAATGTTTAAAATTGCTTTAGTTAACTTTTTATAACCGTATTTCATTAGATGTTATTAAAACTTAATTACATGACAGTAGCTACTTTAACTTAGTGCAACTGCATTTCATTTAATAATATTGTGTTACAGTAGTTCACAT
>NW_024662252.1:0-629 GCF_008729295.1 Plectropomus leopardus | reverse complement strand
AGTTGGGAGATGGACATCATCTTTCTGGCTTTTCTGGGAGAATTTCCAGGCCAGGTAGAAGGAGAGTCTTTGACGGGCTACCGTCCTGGCATGTGTCCACCCGAGCTGATTCCAAGCATCCAGAGATGCCTAGAGCGAGACATGGAAGAGACATGCAAATGGTTAAATAAGGAGAAATGAGGGGGGAAGAAAAGTGGAGGTCAACGGGAAGAAGGGAGGGCTGAGGATAGTGGAGAATGAGAAAGGGAGGTCAAAGTATAGCATGTAGAAATAAGTCTTAGTTAGTATAGCATGTCTACCAGAAAAAAATTCATAGTATAATGTATCTAAAAAGAAGTCGTAGTATAGCAGGTTGACCATCAGTTGCATGTCAAAAAAGTCACATTGTAATGTGCCACGTAAATAATGTCATTGTATAGTATGCTATAAAAAACATTAAAATTATCATAGTATAATGTCATTAAAAAAAAAAAACATTAAAAATGTCATAGTATGGTATACTGTAAAAAAATCAACTGTCATTATATAGTACGCCATCAAAAATTTCCGTGAACAAATGAACGGTGAGAAGATCTTTGGTGATTAGACTCCATCGTGACGTGTAATTTAGGGGGAAACATACCGTGGTT
>NW_024662251.1:0-256 GCF_008729295.1 Plectropomus leopardus | reverse complement strand
CGACGCACGCGTGCGTTCAAACGTACGCGTTGACACAGACGACACGGCGGTAATTTTCTCCCATGATGCTTTTCTCTCCTCAGCTGCTGCAGTTGTTACTTTTCTTCCTAAATATGGGCTCGTGTTCTCCGTAGGCAGCGCGAGGACCTCTAGCTCCGATGGGCTCCAGGAGCTCGGTTTAATAATAAATATTTTGTTGTTTGGAGTTGTTAAACTCATCAGACTGATTATTGATCCTGATGTGTTTTTATAATAA
>NW_024662250.1:0-253 GCF_008729295.1 Plectropomus leopardus | reverse complement strand
TTTGCAGCAGCAGATGTTTAATTGTGTCGGATTGCAGCAGATAAATGTAGTATGTAATGTGTAGGAAACCTCATCAGTTATCCACCACATGACCCCAAACTCTGCGCTCAAACTGCTGCTGAGGAACAAAAACTCACGACAAACTCCGACTGTGCTGCGTTCACAGACACACAAAAACATCTGGATTTAGAGAGGGGACACAGAATGATAAAAAAGGGACAAAAACAAACCCACGAGATTCAGAGAATACAAA
>NW_024662249.1:0-407 GCF_008729295.1 Plectropomus leopardus | reverse complement strand
TTCAATGTCTAGAAGTGTTGGTGCTGTTCTTAAAAAAGGAGGCCATACAAAATATTGATTTAGGAGGATTTGATGTAGGGTGTAATCTTTTTTTGGTACACCTCAGTTGAGTTAAATGTACTATTTTCTTATCCTAATTATGTTGCTGGTGATCATCCTTCTACACTGATACAATAGATGTCTAATAAAACTCAGTTTTGTCAAAATACAGCAAATTGTACTCATAGACACTGAGCAATGGATACAAATCTTAATTTTCAAAGGGGGTGTACTCATTTATGCTGGGCACTGTAACTAAAATGACTGTGTACTGGGCTCTAGACAGCCAAAACACAGATGACCTGCACTCAATACTGTGCCTGAATGCATCCTGTACACACACACAGACACACGCACACACACACACA
>NW_024662248.1:0-565 GCF_008729295.1 Plectropomus leopardus | reverse complement strand
TACTGAATACTGAATTTTCCCTGCCAAGAACTTAGTTGATTATCAGCGTGACTCATATGTAAGTCAAGTTTTTAACAAACGTCATCGCCAATACTGAGATAAAGGGAACGTCGAAAAAAAGCACAAAGAATCTGGAGGTTTAGCTCAGTGGATAAATCAAGAGGTTAGTGTCCCTAAGGTCAGTGGTTCAAGTCTTACCTTGGACAAGTGATGTTTGACTTTTATGGCATAAATAAAATAAAATATTGTATGTCTGCTCTACTGATAAAAGTCATAGATGACGTACCTTGCAACAAACACTTAAAACAGTTAAGAAACACACATTTTTTTGTTCATATACTGAATACTGAATTTGCCCTGCCAAGAACTTGGTAGATTATTGGCCCGACTCATATATCAGGCAAGATTTCAACAGGTATTGCTGCTAATGATGAGTTAAAGGAAACATCGAAACATCTAAAACTGTCAGGAGTTTTAGCTCAGGGGCTAAATCAGGTGGTTAATGACCCTGAGGTTGATGGATCAAGTCTTGGACTGGGAGAGGTCAATTTTGACTGAGCTAAAC
>NW_024662247.1:0-242 GCF_008729295.1 Plectropomus leopardus | reverse complement strand
GGTTAACTCTCCTTACAGTGTGGAGCTGTGAAACTCCTCTCAGGTAAGGGGCGTGCGTTACTGCACCATCAGGTAAAGTATACTTAGTGGCAATTCCACCGCCACACACACACACACACACACACACACACACGTTTTCAAATGTACCTCTCCAGCTCTTTATTTTCCTGCTTTTTAAAAAAAAAACAAAAAATGAACAAAAAAAAAGTGTTTGTATGTAGACGTATTGATAGGTTGATAAG
>NW_024662246.1:0-242 GCF_008729295.1 Plectropomus leopardus | reverse complement strand
TTGTATAATCATGGCTTTGACAAGCATCAAACTGAGCACTACACGCTATATGTCCAGGATATGGAAGCATTGGTATAGCAGTCTCCTCTGTGGTCACTGACTTTTTTAATTGTTTTTAAGTGATCTGTACATATTGCATTGGGAATATGTTGTGTTGGTATAGTAGTCTCTTCTGAGGTCATTGATTTTTTTTAATTTTTTCTTTTAAGTGATCTTATTGCATTGGGAATATGTTGTGTTGG
>NW_024662245.1:0-287 GCF_008729295.1 Plectropomus leopardus | reverse complement strand
CGAGGCCGTGAAATGGAAAGTGAGTTAGTGTTTCAGCTGAGAGGAGACGTGAGGAGACGTGAGGAGTCGTGAGGAGACATTAGGAGACGTGAGGAGTCGTGAGGAGACGTGAGGAGAAGTGAGGAGTCGTGAGGAGTCGTGAGGAGACGTGAGGAGTCGTGAGGAGAAGTGAGGAGTCGTGAGGAGTCGTGAGGAGACGTGAGGAGACGTGAGGAGTCGTGAGGAGACATTAGGAGACGTGAGGAGACGTGAGGAGTCGTGAGGAGACGTGAGGAGTCGTGAGGAGA
>NW_024662244.1:0-573 GCF_008729295.1 Plectropomus leopardus | reverse complement strand
TTCACTGTTAAAAAAAAAATAATTTAACATATTTTTTAAAAAGTCATAATAATAAACTTCTTTACCAGAAATAAAGAACTGACCAAAAAGAAGGGATGCAATGCATTGGGAAAATGTGATGTACAGTAGTTGTAAAATTAGTGGTAAAATGCAAAGAAATGTCACTTAAAGGAAGATTTAAAGCTCTTTTTCAAAGAATCCTGCACATCTTACATATGATGTAACTCCATCTGCTTCTCTTACTGATAAATGTAAGATTTCATAAAATGGACAAAAGTTTGCAGAGACGCAAAAACAAAAATCTATATGAAAATGTAAAGAAAAAATGCATGAATTGGCAGGAGAAGAAGACAGACTGTTTTGAGGATAGTTAGCTGCCAACTTTGCTTATCTTCTTCATTGATTATATTAATGTTACTGTTGGGGTTGCTGTTTCTTCGTTTTTCTTGAAATTTCCTGATTTATTTTGCTTAAATCCTGCATCGTTTTACATCTGGCATCAACCTTGTAAAGCACTTTCGTTCGGAAAGTGCTTTAAAAATAAAGTTTATTATTCTTTTTTTTTGTATTATT
>NW_024662243.1:0-666 GCF_008729295.1 Plectropomus leopardus | reverse complement strand
CACACACACACACACACACACACACACATGGCTGTGGTTTGCAGTGATGTGAATGTCAGATGACAGCAGCCCTGAGGGTGTGTGTGTGTGTGTGTGTGTGTGTGTGTGTGACCTCCTGTATTTCTGCATATTGTTTTGTTAATGTCTATTTATATTCATAACGATCAGCGTTTAAAGCTGTTAATTAACAAATTAATCCCTAAAATCTGAATGAATCTCGTGTCACTCTGAGGTCGCGTCGGGTCCGTATAAATATTTTGTGTTTCTGCGTCTGAATATAAACGCATGATTTCTGTATTTCAGGGAGATGGTGGACATCGAGTGTTTTCTGAGGGAGACGGCGGAGAAAGAGGCCGAAGCCAAATCCAGACTGCAGGTGACAAACCTCGCTGTCGTCTCCGTCGTGCACGTCTTCACTTTTCAGGGGAATTTTGTGAATTTTGTGTTTGTTTTATTTTTGTTGTACTGTGAGACTTTTGAGAAAGTCACAGTTTTGTTTCACAAATCTGAGTAAAAACGATGATGATTTGATTTGAAAACCCAACGATTATTTCTGTTTTCTGTTAAATTGTGTCATTTTTGTTTTTTTTTTTAAAAAAAAAAGCACGCCATCCAAACCTGCAGAAGGTATGTTTGTTTGAAAAATCACCAAAAAATTGTCGCCAA
>NW_024662242.1:0-2087 GCF_008729295.1 Plectropomus leopardus | reverse complement strand
ATATATATATACACATATACATATATAATAAATAATATGGTTATGGTTATGGTTAATATATTTTTTGTTGCACAACATTTCTTGCAAAGTTGTTTTTTCCAGTGTTTTCATAGAAACAACAATTCACTCAGGTTTCAGAGGTTTAAACACGAGTGAAAGTAATCTAAATGCAGCACAAGAAAAGTGATGTCCACCCAGTTCTTTAATGGTTAATTTAAGGTGGAGTCATGGACAGCACATGGGCAGTCTACTTGTTGTGCATTATCCATCATGCAACGCATGGACGGATCTCCTGTTCTCCATAGAAAATGAATAGGATCTGACAACTTCACATATTTTAGTGGATCCAGTGGATCCAGTGGATTTCCAGTATGACGCACAGGCGCGAGGTCTGCAGGCGCTGATTGAAAGAAAATCCTGCTGGAGGAGCTGTTCAAGTGATGACCTCTGTTCATTTACAAGATGAAAACTGCACTGCACTAGAACATGAAACACAAATTACATCAAAATATAATCATGTGGCAATAATTAATTTCATTGTCTGAGTCT
Source organism: Plectropomus leopardus (assembly GCF_008729295.1). NCBI lineage: Eukaryota > Metazoa > Chordata > Actinopteri > Perciformes > Serranidae > Plectropomus > Plectropomus leopardus. The sequence continues at coordinate 1,538 of NW_024662242.1, read as the reverse complement.
TTCCTCCAAGATATTCTTATCAAAATCATTTTAGTAATGTCAGTCTAACTATAACAACTTTTTTTTGTAGGCAGCTACTTGGCAAACTTTGCAAGCTACCAATTACTTCACACTGGAAGAAGCTGAACGACAGCAAAGCTACTCTGAGGAGAAATCAAGTTTGGTTGACTAAAGCTACTTAGAAAAAGTAGATCAAACTACTTTCTAAAAAACAATAAAGTTGACAATGTACATGTGATTGTAACAAAATATATTACAAAAAAGTCCCATGCCACTCACTTGACTTTATTGCAAAAAGTGTCCACCTCTTCACACATCATAAACCAAACAGTTAATACCGCATTCATTCAAGTGCAACAAATGTTAGCTTTGGTTTTGTATACAATGTCCATCAGTCAAACACCTGCCTCCTGAAAGAATACAGGTGGGGGCTTATTGCACCAATCAGGATCACCCACTTAACCACTTAAACAGTGTGCAACAACTTCTCTGAACAATTGTAATACTTATGAATATTTCTAGTCAGAGGGGGTTCATTTACAGTAAGGGAAGCAATGGTAAAATAAAAATTAAAAAATTATTACTTTCCTTTTATAGCTTTATAGTTTGTAGTTTCGGTAGTTGTCAACACAAAAAAAATGGCAAAAAACCCACCAAAACAAAACATTACGTCTTGAATCAAGCAAAAATAAATGCAGTTTGAACTACCAGCAAGCTACCGCAGAATGTAGTGAAACTACTGGTTCCACATTCACACTCCCTCCTGCCACAGTGTCATTCTGAGTACGACCAACAGATCGTGCCAAAGTAAAACAATTTCAAGTCCCACATATTGCAGCTTTTAATGTGATCTGTCATCATGCACATTCATTTTACTAGCTAACTCCGCCATTTAGGCAAAATCACAGAATGTGTGATAAATTTAAACTGTTTATCTTTAATTTGTTTATTTCTTCTTCACACACAGTCTAATTATTAAAATCTATCTGTCATAACAGGCAGAGTTTGACAGACAAAAATAATTAATTCAGACCATTTATAGTGTGAATTCCTTTGTGAGTTTTGTGAAGTCTGAGAAATGTACCCCTAATGGATTGTTAGATTATATAAGATATACAGAATCAAACACGAGAGTACTTTTGTTCAATTGTAGCCTTGGGGAGATACCATACTACTTCATATGTTACCAAAAATCAGTTCCATTTATTATTATTTTTTGTATTTAAAGAATTAACTGAAAAGATATTTTATAATATTATTTATGAATAAACATTTAAGAGCGTTATGAGGCCACACAGTAAGTGAAATTTTACATGTATAAATTTCACAAAAATCATATCTCTTAAAGTCAAAATGCTCATTGTGTTCAGTGACAGTATTCTGAGAGAGTCGACACAATGCTGGCTTTGTACTGTTCCACATGAAGGCATGAGGAGTTTTCTCACATACTGCAGGTGGAAGTTGAAGTGGAAAAACCCTGTTCTCTCTTTAGTCTTTCTTTTGAATAATTGTAGAATAGACTTTATGAGCCTCATTTG
>NW_024662241.1:0-462 GCF_008729295.1 Plectropomus leopardus | reverse complement strand
TTATCACTTTTAGGCTGTTTTTGGACCTTTTGTTCAACATGCTATACTATAGTGCGTCTCTATGAGCTATAATAAGTGGTTTTCAGCCATTTTTTGGACATGTCAAAATTTGACATTTTTTGTCATACTATACTAGGCAGGTTTTGGCGTTTTTTTTCAGTAAGCTAATTTATCATATTTTGGCCGTTTTGGGACTTTTTCTTTAACACGATGTACTATGGTACGTCTCTATGAGCTATAATAAGCCGTTTATAGGCATTTTTTGGACATGTCAAAATTTGAGATTTTTCGCCATACTATACTAGGCCGTTTTTGGCGATGTTTTTTTCGGCATGCTAAATCATCACTTTTAGGAGGTTTTTGGACCTTTTTTTTCAACATGCTATACAACGGCGCATCTCTATGAGCTATAATAAAGGGTTTTCAGCCATTTTTTGGACATGTCAAAATTTGAGATTTTTC
>NW_024662240.1:0-216 GCF_008729295.1 Plectropomus leopardus | reverse complement strand
CACACACACATGCACGCACACATACGCACGCAAGCACACACACACACATACGCACGCAAGCACACACACACACACGCACGCACGCACACATACACACGCACGCAAGCACACACACACACACATACACATACACACGCACGCACACACGCACGCACGCATGCGTACACACACACGTACACATCCGCACGCAAGCACACACACACACATACGCACGCA
>NW_024662239.1:0-301 GCF_008729295.1 Plectropomus leopardus | reverse complement strand
TACAAGATGAGGCTGCTGATCCTCCTCTGGACTGCTTTCAGATGCCAAGAAATGTATCCTGTGCTGCTTGCAGCATCATAGAAGTCTTCCTGAAATTAAAAAATAAATAAATGTCTTGTCATATTAAAATCATAGAAAATTTAAGAGAATTCAAATATCAGTGTTATGCACATAGAGTCAGGTCACAACATGTTAGTATGGCATGAAAGCATTATACCAACAATAATTATGGCTTACATAGCCTTCTTTCGTATATGGATCCGTAAGGGAGGAGAACAGCATCACTAATTCAGGAGCATAC
>NW_024662238.1:0-531 GCF_008729295.1 Plectropomus leopardus | reverse complement strand
TATAGCTTCTTTTGCCATATTGTAATTTGGCAAAAGAAGCTATACTATAACTCAGGAAAAATTGTCAAAAAAGTCATCTCTTCAAATGATAAAATAAGTGATAAAAAAGTATGTTGAGGCAGTTTATAGTATATCTCGCTGAAATAATGGTCCAAAAAGTCAATACTTTTAGCGTTTTACGCCAAATTACAACATGGCACAAAAAGCCATACTATAGCTCAGGAAAAATTGTCTGGACAGCCATCTCCCCAAATGTTAAAATAAGTCATAGTACAGCAAGTTGAGGCAGTTTTTAGTTTATCTAGTTGAAATAAACGGTCAAAAAATCAATATTTTTAGTGTTTTACGCCAAATTACAATATGGCAAAAAAAGTACTATAGCTCAGGAAAAATTGTCAAAAAAGTCATCTATCAAAATGTTAAAATAAGTCATAGTACAGCATGTTGAGGCAGTTTACAGTATATCTAGCTGAAAAAACAGTCCAAAAAGTCAATATTTTTAGCATTTTATGCCAAATTACAACATGGCAA
>NW_024662237.1:0-287 GCF_008729295.1 Plectropomus leopardus | reverse complement strand
ACATTCTAGTTACATCGTAACATTCTAGAACTGTAACATTCTACAGTCACAGCAACATTCTAAAACTGTAACATTCTACGGATACATCATGACATTCTAGAACTGTAACATTCTATACTTACATTTTAACATTTTATTACTTTAACACTCAGCAACATTCTACAACTGTAACACTCTACAGTAACAACAACATTCAAGAACTGTAACATTCTGGTTACATCATAACATTCCAGAACTGTAACATTCTAGTTACATCGTAACATTCTAGAACTGTAACATTCTACAGT
>NW_024662236.1:0-364 GCF_008729295.1 Plectropomus leopardus | reverse complement strand
CACCGCAGCCCTCAACTGTACATCGTTTCCATGGTAACGCTCCAGCTCTAATCTTATTGGTCAGTGAGTTTATCCCGCCTCCAGCCCCGCCCACTGACAGCTGACCTGAGACCGGCCTGTGACGTCAGTCTGAGTCCAGCAGGGGGAGGTAGAGTAAAATAAACTGACCTGAGACCAGCCTGCGTTTGGTTGTTTTGTTCTTGTCTTAAATATCTTTTTGAGTTTTCTTTAATAATTTTTGGTGACGTTTATATTTATTTATTTATTTGGCGATTTTCTTTTACATGAATGTTTTGGTCATTTAAAAAAAAAGCTTTTGACAATTTTCTTTTTCATTTAAAACTTTTTTGACAATTTCTCTTTT
>NW_024662235.1:0-303 GCF_008729295.1 Plectropomus leopardus | reverse complement strand
TGTATAGGAGGAAAACTAAACATCTGTGCAGCAGCAGCGGCGGCGGCAGCGAGTTCAGCGCTCTGTGTCAGTTTCTTGTATTTGTGTTCCACATGAAAGCGTTTTAATAAAGCCTCCTTGTCAGCAACAACAGTAATATCTGTCCGTCAAAGCTGATCAGAGAGCCTACTGGTTTACAGGGGCGGAGCCGGCGGGGAAACCAAGGGTGGCTCAGCCCTCCTCCAGTGCCCCCCTTCACTGAGTAATATAATAATAATAATAATAATAATAATAGTAAAAGATGAACCAGGATATACAAGCAAC
>NW_024662234.1:0-619 GCF_008729295.1 Plectropomus leopardus | reverse complement strand
TATAGCATGTTGAAAAACTGGTCAAAAACCGCATAGTATAGTATGGCGAAAAATCTCAAACTTTGACCTGTCCAAAAAATGCCTGAAAACCACTTATTGTAGCTCGTAGAGACATGCCATAGCATAGCATGTTGAAAAAAGGGCCAAAAAAGGGCAAAAAAGTCATAATATAGCATGTTGAAAAAATGACGAAAAACCGCATAGTATAGTATGGCGAAAAATCTCAAATTTTGACATGTCCAAAAAATGCCTGAAAACCACTCATTATAACTCATAGAGCCATGCCATAGCATCACATGTTGAACAAAGGGCCCAAAAAAGGCCAAGAAGTCATTATGAAGCATGTTGAAAAAATGACGAAAAACCGCATAGTATAGTATGGTGAAAAATCTCAAATTTTGACCTGTCCAAAAAATGCCCAAAACCAACTTATTATCACTCGTACAGCCGCACCATAGCATAGCATGTTGAAGGAAAGGCCAAAAAAGGGCAAAAAGGTCATAATATAGCATGTTGAAAAACTGGTCAAAAACCGCATAGTATAGTATGGCGAAAAATCTCAAATTTTGACATGTCCAAAAAGTGCCTAAAAACAGCTAATTATAACTCGTAGAGCCTC
>NW_024662233.1:0-376 GCF_008729295.1 Plectropomus leopardus | reverse complement strand
AAGTCTTCAAACCTGCAGATTCCTGCTTCTTTGGTTTCAGTGAAGAAGTGATGAACAAGCTCCACCAAACTGTACTTTTTCTCTTTCAGCACATTCAGCTCTCTGAACGTGAAAGGAAATGTGAACTGGATGTCCCGGTTGGCTTTGTCTTCAGCCCAGTCCAGAGTGAACTTCTGTGTTAGGACCGTTTTCCCGATGCCAGCCACTCCCTTTGTCATCACTGTTCTGATCGGTTCGTCTCGTCCAGGTAAGCCTTTAAAGATGTCTTCTTGTCTGATGGTTGTTTCTGGTCTGTCTGGATTCCTGGATGCTGATTCAATCTGTCTGAGCTCATGTTCATCATTGACCTCTGCAGTCCCTCCCTCTGTGATGTAGA
>NW_024662232.1:0-393 GCF_008729295.1 Plectropomus leopardus | reverse complement strand
TTAGCTAGCGGAGTGCATGCAATCCAGCTCTTGCTAACACGTGCTAATGAATTAGCATTATAGCACATGTGTCACACTCAAGGCCCATGGGCCGAATTCGGCCCGCCATGTCATTTAATGTGGCTCACAAGAGCTGGCATGACTGCTGCTTTTGGGGGGTGTTGTGGGGAAAACACTTTTCTACCCGCCTGGTTTAATTTTTAATTTTTTTGTCCAACATACAGCAGTAACGGGTCTATAGTATTTTCAGCTGCTGACACAGCTGGAATGCATGCCTGACACGGTGTTACAGTTCATAAGAGTGGATGCTCACATCATCTTTAGGTACAGTTCTTGAAATAGTTATCATTCTTAGCGTGGACGGCCTTTCACATACCTATAATCATAATCATA
>NW_024662231.1:0-2113 GCF_008729295.1 Plectropomus leopardus | reverse complement strand
ATATATATTGATGTTTACAAAAAACATTGCATTGCATGCATTGTACCGTTCTCAGAACATTTTCAGAACCACAAATTACTAGCTGGGTAAATAAATAAATAATTGTTACATCACATAAAGGCGTACAAGTGAGTTTTAAGAAGTGATTTCAGAGAAGCTGCTGGTTCTGCAAGCCTCACTTGAGTAAATGTACATTCCACCATAAGTCAAAAAGTAATCAAAAGTTGCAAGTTAAGTAATCAAAAAAATAAATACATCACTTTTTACTTTACATTTGAACGAGGTTACTAGTAGTCTGTAACCTGTTAGGCCCTACATTTCTAGAGTAATGAGAAGAGGGGCCCTTAATAGGCTGCATTTAACCCCTAAGAGACCCTGTGCATGCACAGTGTTGCACACACACGTGCACGTAGGTAAAGCAGCAAAGAGCGCTTCATTTACAGTATGAGTGCGTCTGGGCTGCAAGAACAGTCACACGCGGCTGCTCGGGTTACATAAGAAGCAGACAGAGTGGCTCTGTGCACAGCTCCGCTCCAGCTGCCCTATCCTATCTCTTTAAATGAGACAGAGCTGCTCCGCTCTGCGCGTGTGTGTGTGTGTGTGTGAGTGTGTGTGGAGGAGAAATTACGAGACAGAGAGAGGGCCACTCTGTTGTGGAGGAGGACTAGGCGATCGAAAACATAACATATTGGATATATTCGCTTTCGATTCGAGCGCCTTTAGGCAGCGGAGGCTGTGGGTCGCTTCTCCCGGACTCTTGGTGATTTTGGACCCGGCTGCTCTTCGTGTATCTATGGGCTCGGTGGGCGCATCTCTCGCCTCCCGATAGGACATAACGGGCAGGGCTGCCTCTCTAATAATTATTTATTTCGCTCTCTCTGCGCCGCAACGTTGGGAGAAACGTGATCGAGAGGCAGAGAACAGCGCGCCGATCATGGATTAATGCTCCGTGTGAATTTTCATCTGAGAGGTAAGGGATGCTGAGAGAGGAAGAAAAAAAAGGCCGGATGAGGAGGATGCGTCCATGGGTGCAGGATGTGTGTGTGTGTGTGTGTGTGTTTGTGATGGATGATAGGGTGTTGGGTTATGGCAGCAGCAGCAGCATCCACACTGCAGTCAGGCTGCCGCGCGCAGACGAGGCGGAGGAGACTGCGGAGGGTGCGGGGTGCTGAGGGTGCATGGCGCTGGGTGTTCCTGCTCTTTGTGTGCACGGTGGGGCCTTTGGGAGACGGAGCTGATCAGCCGCATCGAGCTGCGTATTATTAACAAACACAATGACGTCAGCGTCTCCCGGTGACGCAACCTCTTTCGTTCTGGTTTGTGCAGCAGTGTGATTTCTTTTCATTTCAGACCCTTTTTTTCTATCCAGGTGTTTTCTGTGGTTCTGATGCTCTGTCAGCTTTTTTCCTCAGTCACTGTGAGCTGCATGATGCGTGGAAGATTATAATCAGCCCTCTGAAACCTGGACCCAGATCACTTTTCTGGTGTTACCTTTTAACATTTACGTATTTAAACTTTTGAAAACTGAGCAAATTGTTTGATTTCTTTTGACAAAAATAAAAGAGAAAGGATTATTAGAAAATAATCCCCAAAAATACGGAAAAATACCCAGAAAACTATATTTATAACTATAATAATTTCATATTTAAAATTATGTTGCAGAAAAAAGTAATTGCATGTATAAAATAAATACACATTTTCAGAACTTTTTTGTTGGATCATTTCTTGTATTTTTTTAATTAATTCATTTATTTTTTTTTACTTTTTTTATCTTCGGGTAATTTTTTTGTATTTTTATTTTGCTATGTTTATTTATTTATTTGTTTATTTTTGCCAATTTTGGGGCCATGTTTTGTTATGTTGTTATGCTTTTCACAAGTATCTCTTCACATGCCTTTCACAAGTATAAACTTTTAAAAACCTAGCAAATTGGTTTGATTTATTTTGAAAATGTGTGGACAGGAAATGACCAACTTGGCAGGCAATGTCCCACAAATTGCAAGAAATGTTACCTTTTTTTTAAAGGGCAAAGGATTATTAGAAAATTATTTAAAAAATAATAATAAAATGGAAAAATATCCAGAAAACTATATGGATAATTGCAATAATTATA
>NW_024662229.1:0-471 GCF_008729295.1 Plectropomus leopardus | reverse complement strand
TTCATTTCCTGCCTGCTTCCACCGTTAATACTGTTGTAAATACTTGCAGCTGCCATTATTGTAATTAGCATTGTTGTCAGCGTTTTCATTGTCGTTGTTGTTATTGTTGCTGTTGTTTTTGTTGTCTCTTGTGTCTTCCCTTCCCCTCTGTGTCCCCCAACCTCTCTCTTTTCTCTCTTCCTATCCACTCTAACGTTGTGCTGTCCGGTAGCCTTGCCAATAAATCTCAGTTCAGACTGCAACTGGAGAAAGTATGTCAGACCCCTCCTTTGCAGAGCAAATCTGTTATGGCACCTCAAGGCATGCAGACCTCTCATACTGCATGCCTAAGCTGCCGAACAGGACAGGTTAAAAAAAAAAAAACAATGAAAATCATGCATGTCTATTAACTGCATTGCCATTTGCATTAGCTTAGCTTCAGTAGTTTAGCATCCCTGCTCCCTTGCTTCCTAGTTTTCCCGGATCCTGGCC
>NW_024662228.1:0-418 GCF_008729295.1 Plectropomus leopardus | reverse complement strand
TTCTATACATCGGACATGATGTGTTTTTTTTGTGTCAGAGAAATGAGTAAACAGTAACCTCCATACGATGACAGACGTTAACCTGCAGGTCAAACATAAACTGAGCCTCTGTGGACTCTAGTTCAGGTGGAACCACACGGACGTACACATTCACACTCACACTCACACTCACACTCACTCTCACATTCACACTCACACTCACACTCACACTCACACTCACTCTCACATTCACGCTCACGCTCACGTTCACGTTCACGTTCACACTCACACTCACACTCACACTCACTCACGCTCACGCTCACGCTCACGCTCACGTTCACGTTCACACTCACACTCACACACACTCACTCTCACACTCACACTCACTCACACTCACACTCACACTCACATTCACACTCACACTCACACTCACACTCAC
>NW_024662227.1:0-574 GCF_008729295.1 Plectropomus leopardus | reverse complement strand
CTCTTTCTTATTGTTTTCTTTGGACTACAGAATAAACTTGTACTTTTTAATTTACTATCCAGCTACATTTTTGAATAAACACAACAGAAATATCTGTACTTATTATATTTATAATTTAAAGGAAATAACAATCCACATCTCTGAGTAAAGTTTAAGATCTTGACAGTTTCAAAATAACAGATGGAAAAGCTTCTTTTTTGCACCAAATGGTTGTTTTGTTTTACTAAAAGTATATATTGTTTTAAAATCCAAGAAATTGAGAGCAGCAGTCCAGTTGATTTTCAGATTTCAAAGGGTTAAATAATACTTTATTTGAGCATTCATTTTAATATTTTGCTTATAGAGCTGCTTTACAGCAAACTTAGATATGTTAGTTATATGTTAATTTACGAACGTTTTCATTTATTCATCTCTGAATGCATGACTTACATTTTTAATTTTATTTCTTTCTTTTACTTTTAAAAGTTCTGAATTCACTACTGTAAATCAGCATCCATTGATTGATTGAGTTTTTCAGTGGTCATTTTGTAGCCCCCTCACCACATGGTTTGCTGTCTGCTCTGTGTCCATTAGG
>NW_024662226.1:0-609 GCF_008729295.1 Plectropomus leopardus | reverse complement strand
TTAAAGCCACTGAGGGGCTGCATAGATGGGCTAAACATCCGACGTCTTCTTTTTCCTTTTTATGGATTATTTATTGCTCACCGTTTTGGTCTTCCATGTGTTACATGCAACATGAGTTACATGAGTCCAACAATTAGTGTCCATCAAAATCCATAAATCCAGCAATCACAACTACATCAACGAGACTTAACCTGGCCTGGCGTGCCGGCGTTGCGGACAAAAAACTATTTGTGCTCCCACCGTCTCACAACACACCTAGAGGACAACTTAGTGTCCTACACACACGCATATTAACCTCTTGAAAAGGCCCTTACAATATCTATACATACAGAGAATCAGTTCATGACTAGATCATTCTGTGAATTTTCTGCACAGAAAAAATACACGTGTGTTGCTGTGAGGAGTTCATCAGGGCATAAAAGCTTCAAAGTGTGTCAGCAGGTTTTTCATTTCGCTCATTGACGACTAATAACAAAACTGACTTTCGCAGGAGTAGTAACTCTTTGATTTTCTATGACAGAAAACAGAAATAGGCACTGTGACAGAGTGATAGTTTCAGTCCGACAGATCTCACCTTCTCCATACTCATCTTCTCTGGCATGACGATGA
>NW_024662225.1:0-414 GCF_008729295.1 Plectropomus leopardus | reverse complement strand
ACTTATCTGGGTAACAGGGAGAGAGGATGGGGAAGGCAGGCAGGCGGAGATTGAGGGTGCAGAAGGCGAGAGTCCAACAGAGGAGGGCAGAGGGTCCGAAGTGAGATTCCAGGCGGTTAGACAGAAGGAGGGAGATAACACTGAGGTAGTCGGAGTAGCACACGGTGGTCGGAGATTTGTCCAGAACTGCAGGCAGAGAGACAGGCGGTTAGCAACAGTGGTGATAGCATGGATCAGACGTAAACTGTGAACGACAACTGACTAGGAATAGCGAACAGTCCGACGCCGACGGGTCGACTGAGCCTGGCTTAAATGCAGGTCCAGATCAGATGCAGCTGGCAGACAATCACCCGTGTGGCGCGAACGATGATTGCAAGTGGCTGCAGCTGTTGGCTCCTCCACCCTCTGCACCCA
>NW_024662224.1:0-299 GCF_008729295.1 Plectropomus leopardus | reverse complement strand
ATACAGCAACGAGCAACAAAAACAGAAATAACCCCAAAATTTGAAAGTCACCTGCAGGACACTCACCTGTTGTTGGACACTTACCTGTTATTGGACACTCACCTGTTGTTGGACACTCACCTGTTGCATTGTTTGTGATTGGTTGTCAGTGTGTGACAAGCATCCTGTGATTAGTTGTCGGCATTGGAGTGTGTGTCCTGTGATTGGTTGTCAGTGTTGAAACGTGCATCCTGTGATTGGTTGTTGGGATTAAAGCGTGCGTCCTGTGATTGGTTGTTGGGATGAGAGCATGTGTCCTG
>NW_024662223.1:0-242 GCF_008729295.1 Plectropomus leopardus | reverse complement strand
GCAATGTTGGAAATTTCCCCACTGTGGGACTAATAAAGGATTATCTTATCTTATCTAAAAATACACAACAGCTCAACACTACTGTAAAATATGGAGTCTTGAAACTAACAAAAGGAAGCCTTGATAAAAACTACTTTTTCACAAGTAGCCAACTTTTGCACCCAAGTCCCAAATCAAGAAAGGCATGTCCCAAGTTCTAAACTTTGAGTTTCGAGTTTTAACCAAGTTATCATTTGTATGTA
>NW_024662222.1:0-346 GCF_008729295.1 Plectropomus leopardus | reverse complement strand
CCGCTGCAGGGTCTCACTCTGCGGCCCGAGGCCCCACAGGGGACGCAGGTCCACCTGTGGACGGTCGGATTGTGGTCCCGTCTCAGGTCTGCCAGCTCAAAGTCAAAGACAATAAAATCTGTCATGTTTACTCACAAACTGAAGAAGATATTAAATATTTGACTTTAAATTAAATGTAAAAAGAGAAGAAGAGAACACCCGTTTAACCCTTTAAAACCTGAGAAATGTGGCTTCTGTTCAGTCAAAAACACGAGAAGAAGGCAACGAGCAACAAAACAAGAAAACACTATTAGCAAGAAAAAAGGAAAAAATACTTTTTACTATAATAAAATAAAAAAAATAAATA
>NW_024662221.1:0-390 GCF_008729295.1 Plectropomus leopardus | reverse complement strand
TTTTAGAAGATTGAATTTCAGCTTTTTTGTTGGGTATCATTTGCCTGATTCTGTCCAAAGATAAAAAATACACTTAACAACATCTCTACAGCTTGCATATTAACCCCTTGAGACCTGAGTAAATTGTCTTGATTTCTTTCAAAAACATGGGAAGAAGTAAAAAATTACAAGACAAATGCCTGAAATTAAGCCAAAAAACCCCAAAACAAAACAAAACAAAACAGAAAAAGGGTAAAAAAACATTAAATATATAAAACAGGTAAAATAGTTAATTATAATTATATTAATAACAATTATAATTGTAAATATAGTTTTTGATATTTTCTGAACATGTTCCCCTACTTTTTAATTATAAACTTTCAGTAGTTGCTGTCTTTTTCTCTTTTTAAA
>NW_024662220.1:0-1082 GCF_008729295.1 Plectropomus leopardus | reverse complement strand
TGGTTACTAGCACAAAAACCAGCAGAGTAGAGAACTGCTGATGTTTGAAGTTCCTCATTCAGATAAATTAGGCGTTTCCAAAAAAAAAAAAAAAACGTGAAACTCGACGTCTTTGTGTTCACTGTGTATAAAAATCATTTCACACAAACAGAATACAATTACAGCTTCTATCTCTAAAACGTTTGACTTCCTGTGACAAAGTTTTCACTCCAACATGTCATGTGACCCTAAAACACTAATAAAATAATAAAAATAGAGTCACTCACCGACCACAGAGCGGGAAAAAAAGAACAGCAGGTACATGAAACGCTTCATGTTGACGCCACAATGAGACCAGATTTTTGTGGACTCTCGACAACAGATGTGCAGTTTAGAAACGATTCTTTCCTTTCGACTCACTGAACCATTTAAACTGTACTGTTCTTTCCAGCACCTTCTCCAGAATATATAATGATGAACTAATGTTCATCAAAATATGCTTTTTGAAAGAGCAGAACCAACATCATCATCCTGAAACATTTTTCATAAATTCATCTGAAAAACTGTGAATGTGTTACATCCGTTTTTCCAACAATATCACTTCCTTTTTTATTGTTATGTTTAAGCATTCAGGGAATCTGTCATCAAATACGAACTCTGGTCATTTCATTACTAATTTCATCATGAATCACAGCTTTCATTAACTAGTTCAAAAAGTTTGGATCCTAAAAACATGTCAGACTTCAAGCTGAAACTGAATGCAAACAACAAAACGAAAGTAACAGACCTCAAGTGCTCACAGGCCTGACTCCAACTGTGTCCACAGTGTGTGTGAGTTTTCTTTCTCTTCTGCTTTCAAATGCCATGATTTATTTTTAGATTATCTTAATTATTAAGCAGACGTCAAAATCAAGTCAAAGGAAATACCAAAACAGGAAGAAAGACACTGATGGGAGTCAGTGGAAGAAATGTACAAAATGTACAAAATTTAAAATCAGTAGGTAATAAAAACCCTCTCAACCACATTGCAGTCCAAAGTGACTTTTATTTGTTTTATTTTAGTTTTTTTTTTCATTCTTTCAAATTTGAAAAAAAATTGTCAT
>NW_024662219.1:0-469 GCF_008729295.1 Plectropomus leopardus | reverse complement strand
ATTCAGAGCTCTCCCTCCTGGTTGGAGCTGGTATTTGAACGACCCATCCACACACGTCGCTTTTAACACTCCTCTCCCCAGCAGCCTTTCAGACTGCAGATGGGCCGTTAAACAGGCTTTAGTAATGTTAATGTGGGTGACATGAAGGCCACAGAATGTAATGTATCAAATATGATACAAATAGCATGATAGGGTTAATAAAGACACCAGTCTCCTGAAAAGTGATTTGTTATTAGTCTTTGCATTAAAATTCAAGGCTTGGCTTTAGGTGATTTCATAAGTATTAAGCTCTATACTGTATTAAAATAAAGGGCTACCCAGAAGGCAGGAGAGAAATCAGTATTTTAGAGCCTTAAAAAAAGCAAGAAAACTATAATCGAAGCAGAATAAACCTTTACATAAAATGATCAGCAGTAAGATTTTTTCTTTTTAGGTTTAATTATGTAAAATGATGTAACATCAGACCTTG
>NW_024662218.1:0-318 GCF_008729295.1 Plectropomus leopardus | reverse complement strand
TGATATCAGCCTCCTCCAGACCTTGAAGCTGCTCTCCCTCCTGACTGTTCCACAGCTCCTCCTGCTCCTCTTTAATGTGTGGGGGCTCTGGGTCCTCCTGCTCCTCTTTAATGTGTGGGGGCTCTGGGTCCTCCTGCTCCTCTTTATGGTGTGGAGGCTCTGGGTCCTCCTGGTCCTCTTCTTTAACAACAATCCTCTTTATTACATCTGAGGGTAAAGCTGAAAAACAGACAGAGAGCTGTTAAAGGAAACCCACAAACATTTATTAACCATGCTTGGTAACACTTTTTAAATTTTAAGCTGCTCTGTGGAGTTTTC
>NW_024662217.1:0-532 GCF_008729295.1 Plectropomus leopardus | reverse complement strand
CTGAGTTCCTGTTCTCGGCTGTATTTTCTTACCAACTTAAACCACAGCTCTAAAGTAAATCCAGTCACGGCATTTAGTTGTTTAAGCAGGTCCATTGCTGTCTCTCTGTCTGCAATGAAACTTTGAATTTCACGCCCTTGTACATATCGTTCTAGGCCTTTCCATTTTGCTTCATAATCCCTAGCACACCAGCAGATTAATGGTCTAATCTGTGCTGCATGGAAATATTCATAAGTGTCATGACTCCTGCATTCTCCTCCTCCCCTTCTCTGCCAGTACTTTTCCATTCACCTCACTCTGCTCTGCTCTACCTGCTAGCCACGCCCACTGTTGCAGCCTGCTCTCCCCTCAGCTGCAGCTCATCTCCAATCAGTGCAGTATTTAAGACTCTCCAGTTCACTCACTCTTTGCTAGATTGTTCCTCTGCCATGCATGACTTTCCAGCGTTCCTTTGCCAGATTACCTGTTGCCGACTCAGCCTGTTCCCGACCAACCCTCCGTGCCTGCCACCCGGTGTACCTACCTGCCTTCT
>NW_024662216.1:0-955 GCF_008729295.1 Plectropomus leopardus | reverse complement strand
CCTCGAACGAGGAAAAAAAAGAAGAAACCTCAGGAAGAACGATAGAGGATGATGAGGGATCCCTCTTCCAGGACGGACAGACGTGCAATAGATGTCATAAATCACAAATGAAATACAATCATGGCAAAAAAGAAAGACAAAGAGAGTGGGGAGGAGAGGGGGAGAGAGGCTGAGAGAGGGGGAGAGAGGCACAGCAATAGTAGAAGCAGATGCATATCATATTACAATAATGATAGGTGTGAAATCATTAATTGCACTCTATGATGATGTTGAGGGTAATGATAAGAGTCTCATGCACATGGTGATAGGGAGGTTTCCAAAGGCAAGATCACAGCATCGGGGTGACCAGGACCAGACCACGATCAGGGCGACGGGGGGGCACATTATCAGTACAGCCACAGCACAAGCACAACCAAAGGCAAGGTCGCAGCATCAGAACAGCTATCACCACCATCAGGCACAGTCAAGGTTACGGCCAGGATCCGGGAAAACTAGGAAACAAGGGAGCAGGAATGCTCCCAAAAGGAAACAGGATTAGCATAGTGCAGTTCAAATAGCACCATAGCATAGCATGTTGAAAAAAGGGCCCAAAAAAGGGCAAACAGTCCTAATATAGCATGTTGAAAAACTGGTCAAAAACCGCATAGTATAGTATGGCGAAAAAGCTCAAATTTTGACATGTACAAAAAATGCCTAAAAGAAGCTTATTGTAACTTGTAGAGCCGGAACCTTGCATAGCATGTTGAAAAAATAACCAAAAAAGGTCAAAAAGTCCTAATGTAACATGTTGAAAAAATGACGAAAAACCGTATAGTATAGTATGGCGAAAAATCTCAAATTTGGACCTGTCCAAAAACTGCCTGAAAACCACTTATTGTAGCTCGTAGAGCCATGCCATAGCATAGTATGTTGAAAAAAGGGCCCAAAAAAGGGCAAAAAGTCATTATGAAGCATG
>NW_024662215.1:0-291 GCF_008729295.1 Plectropomus leopardus | reverse complement strand
AAACGCAGAGACCCGGGTTTCCGCTCTTGATGTTGAGAAACTGACCGTCAACGTAGAGCAGGGACAGTGACTCTACTTCACAAGGACAAAGACAAGACAGACTGGAAGAACTGGAGACCTATCGCTCTTTTAAACTTGGACTGTAGACCTTTTCGTAAACTTTTAGCATCACGTGAAGGGACAAACGTATCAATGGGGTGGCAGTCCCGGGGAGTGGGGGACTTGTTACCAAATGTATTTTACTTACGGACGACGTAAACATTTTATGCACTATGGCAGTGCGATTTGGAA
>NW_024662214.1:0-260 GCF_008729295.1 Plectropomus leopardus | reverse complement strand
CACAATCTGCACTCACACACACACACACACACACACACACACACACAGACGATCATATGAACTCTTCATGTGAACACGGACAACACGACACGCTTTAAGCGCATCAGCACAAACAGTGACAGCAGCGTCTGCAGTACCTTCAGTTTAGTTGACATCTGGTATCCGACTGGTTTCTCTGTCTCTCCTCCGGGCCAGATGATCTTCCTCTGAGGGTTCATCACAACCTGCACACACACACACAGACACACACGCACACACAC
>NW_024662213.1:0-217 GCF_008729295.1 Plectropomus leopardus | reverse complement strand
CAGGTACACTCGGGTTCTCTTTGGTACGCTCAGGTACGCTCAGGTACACTCGGGTTCTCTTTGGTACGCTCAGGTACGCTCAGGTACGCTCAGGTACACTCGGGTTTACTCAGCTGCTCTGTAGGTGGTAGATTCAAGTATTTTATTGTAAAAAGAGATTTTTCAGCTTCATGTGCTGAGCAGCTCTGAGGAATGAACAGGCCCCGCCCCCAACGCC
>NW_024662212.1:0-219 GCF_008729295.1 Plectropomus leopardus | reverse complement strand
TTTTTTTTTAACTATATTTAGCATATGGAAAAAATGCGGGAAATGTTCTCTCGGTGCACTGTCACAATCAATGCTGCTGTTATTCACTGACATATCCCACCAAAAAAAACCTACTTAGCATGTAGTTTATTAAAAATAATAATTATTTATTTCAAAAACATTGCAGAATCATGACAAAAACCTGGTATTTAAAGGATTAAAAACCTTAAAAATCAATGA
>NW_024662211.1:0-798 GCF_008729295.1 Plectropomus leopardus | reverse complement strand
GTGTGTGTGTGTGACTGTGTGTGCGTGTGTGTGTGACTGTGTGTGTGACTGTGTGTGTGTGTGTGTGTGACTGTGTGTGTGTGTGTGTGTGACTGTGTGTGTGACTGTGTGTGTGTGTGTGTGTGTGTGTGTGTGACTGTGTGTGCATGTGTGTGTGACTGTGTGTGCGTGTGTGTGTGACTGTGTGTGTGTGTGTGTGTGTGTTGTATTTTTTGTGTGTAATCCATTTTTCTGAGCAGAAAAGGGTCAAAACCACAAATTAACTTTCTTCTCATTAATTTAACAGGATTAACACACACACACACACACACACACACACACAGACACACACACACAAAGGCAGGGTGTGTGTGTGTGTGTGTGTGTTTGGGGTTAATGGTTTTGATGTAGAGTTTTAATTGGTTTCCTTTCAGAGGAAATCCATCAGATAATAATGCCCCCCCCACCCCCAACCTGAGAACAACCACACGACAAACACTCATCAATAACTGACCAATAAATGACCAATAACTGACCAATAACTGATCAATAGCTGACCAATAACTGACCAATAACTGATTAATAACTGACCAATAACTGATCAATAACTGATTAATAACTGACCAATAACTGATTAATAACTGACCAATAACTGATCAATAACTGATTAATAACTCATCAATAACTGACCAATAACTGATCAATAACTGACCAATAACTGACCGATAACTGATTAATAACTTATCAATAACTGATGCAGAGACTCTGCCCTGATTGAGGTTGTGTGTTTGTGTGTGTGTGTGTGTGTGTGTGTGTGTG
>NW_024662210.1:0-426 GCF_008729295.1 Plectropomus leopardus | reverse complement strand
TTGGTCTGTTTGTTTTGGAGAGGAGGAGACCTCTGTGGATAATTTGGTTAAAACCTCTTGAACATTTAACACTGAAGGAATTTTAACAGAGAGAGCTTTTAGCAGACTGCAATCTGCAATCCTCACCACTATAGATGTGACTTGTCTTGTCTGGTCTGGTCTGAAGTTTATATGAAACAGAAAAAGGCGCACTGAGATGAGAAAAGTAACAACACAGAGATGCCTGAAAACAAAGTTCTGCAACAAGAGAGCTGCTGGTTTGCAGTGAGGACGTTATCTGAGCCGAGTGTAGGGAGTAACCCCCTGAAACAGAAAGAATTGTGGGTAAAATGAGATGGATTTTGACATCTGAAGAAATTATCTTCTTTCTTTGCCTCACCTCTGCAGTTGACGTTCCCTCTGGCAAGGCATTGAACACCTCCAGCT
>NW_024662209.1:0-2277 GCF_008729295.1 Plectropomus leopardus | reverse complement strand
TATATATATATGTGTGTACTGATATCACCTCTCTGGCTCCAAAGTTTTAAGTCATCATTCTTAAGTCTTAAACAGGTGTTTGGGAAGACTTTACGACCTAATGTTACATTGAAGGTCTTCTAAACTATGTTACATTTGAATTTATATTAAACGTTAACATTGTGTTGAGGCTAAGATTTCATTTATTTAGAAACAAAAAGAAAACTCAAACAGCCTAAAATTAATTTTTTTCATGCAAAGATGGGTTTCTGCAAGTAGGGGACACTTCACTTCACACATCACCATATTTAACTTCACTTTTGGGGGGACAATAAACATAAAAATATCTTGAGA
The DNA here is from genome assembly GCF_008729295.1 of Plectropomus leopardus. Classification (NCBI taxonomy): domain Eukaryota; kingdom Metazoa; phylum Chordata; class Actinopteri; order Perciformes; family Serranidae; genus Plectropomus; species Plectropomus leopardus. The sequence goes on along the minus strand of NW_024662209.1, from coordinate 1,944 downwards.
GCAAGTTTTTAAGAGGGACACCAAAAGTACAGTCAAAAGTTTGCCCATTATACAATTATACAAAATGCATCAAGGAAAAGGCTTATTGTTACTATTAAACTATACTGGATAATGGGAAGTTAATGACCTCAGGGTTATAGCCTCCCAGCAGGTTAAAAGATGCAGCTGCTGGACACAAAAGATTCAACTGTAAAGTTTTTCTTCAAGTTGAGTAAATGAAAATGTCAGGCAAAATCTCAGCCCAGTCATCATTTCAGTTATTTTATCTTCTGTACATAAAGACAATGTATCAGTCATACCATGCTCATATTACATGTTTATTAATTGTTTTTTAAGTCGGGAGGTGGAGAGGCAGTGGATGTTTTTGACAAGGATTGGCAACATTTCAACATATGGAAAAGTGACACCATTGGGTATTTAAAGGCAATTTGGGGACACTTTCCCGGCTATGTTTAAGGCACACAAAAATAAACTACTTTTACAGGAAGTTGGGACATCTAAAGCCTTAACTGTGGTGGCTAAAATGGCTAGTTTTAGCAACACCCATTAGCTATGTTTTCCCCACCTTGACCAAATGGTTTTATGCTTAGAACCGTATCAACACAGCTTTGTGACAAGACAAAAATAGCATATACCTTGTTTAAAACTGACTTTTACAAAATAGCTACTAATTTTGTTCAGCCAGCACCACCAACACACTCCGAGAGAGTCTGATCCACAGTCATTACAACAGAGAGCTACGGTACTGCCATGTGGAGGTGTAGGTTGATTGGCAGAGGACCAAACCACTGTAAGCCATATGTAGTTCTTTGGCACAGGTTATTTAGTACATATAAGTAAAGAATTTTTTAAAAATAGCTGGCTGGGTAGTGCAACACAAAATTACAAAGTGTGCAACACTTTTACAAAGCTTGAGACAAATTTACATTTCGGAAAACATTTTTACATTTTATAAAACAAAATTACATGAGCAAAACACTTTTACCAGAGACAAAACAAATTTACATTCTCAGTTGTTTTTTTGTACAGATGCAAAACAAAATTACAAAGTATGAAACACTTACAAAACAGAGGACAAATTCACAAGTGGCAGAAAACTTTTACCAGTCCCTGAACAAATTTACAAATAACGGAAGTGACCAAGAAATGGTTGAGTGAGCTGTTGTTCAGTTTGTTATGGCGCAAAGACTGTGCAGAATGTGTTTAAGGAGTTTATGGTGAATTAATGATGTTTTGGAACTCATGTAAGACAGGAAATGCAGTTTTGCATTTCGTTTGGACGGTCAGGACATGTTCTAAGTCGATTGTTAGTTTAGTTCTGACAGTATGTGGAGACAGTCTGATTCAGTGTGTCTCATCTCTCCTGAAGGTAGTGGATGAGGACTTTCTCTGAGCTCACTGACTGGGTTTACAGAAGTCCCATGCCTGCACACGCACGTATGTATAAGAACAGGTCCATTTCAAAATTAAAGCAGAGACCTGACATTATTATACTGACATTGTAATCTATTTAGATGATGTACACTGAACGTATGCCTTCCAAAAGTTGTTATTAATGTCGCATTTTGACTACAAGGGAGAGATTTTTGACAAAGATAATGTAGGTTGAATCATTCAATCAATATGACCTTTTGTAGGCTTTTAAATCTTACGTTAAATCAATTGACATGCTAATCAGTAACCATTCACACGCATTCACACTCTGATGACACAGCATCGGGAGCAATTTGGGGTTCAGGATACTTCAACAAGTTGCCAGGAGGAGCCGGGGATCGAACTGCTGACCTTCTGAGTAGAGGGCGACCCGTTCTACCTCTCAGCCAATATATTCGCTGGTAACTTCTTTGTCCAGCAGCTTTTTACACGACTTATAATAATAAGTCGTGGGCAAGCAATCAGTGTACATCATCTAAATAGAGTACAATGTCAGTATAAGAATGTCAG
>NW_024662208.1:0-215 GCF_008729295.1 Plectropomus leopardus | reverse complement strand
GTTAGTTTGGACAGCATCCAGCTGAACTGACATATTCTAAGAGACGTAGCCATATTTTAGAAAATTTTATGTTGGAGCCACGTAAAGAGTGTTTAATTTTTTTCTACTTTCATAAATGACAGAGCGTCCTTTATCCAGCGAGTATGGGAAGGGGGGGGCGCTCTTCTAGTGCATCAAAATAACACGCCTTGCTAGCAATGTGAGAAATGCTACAA
>NW_024662207.1:0-312 GCF_008729295.1 Plectropomus leopardus | reverse complement strand
GGGTTATTCGGTTAACATGTTACATAAAACATGACTGCAGAGGCGGCGTTATAAGCTGAAGTAAAAGGTGTCGTAAATGATCGTCAAACATCTGAATTATTTTTACTGTTTCAAATCAACGTCATCCGACACCATCGGAGGAACAAACAGACGCAGAGCGCTGGATGAAAACCAAACGTGCATCTTTGTCGTCAGCGTGTTGAGACGAGCTGCACAGCATCCTCTGTTATCTAACAACCTCCTGTTATGTAAAGGCAGAGAAGAAGAGCTGCAGAGAGGAGGAGGAGCAGGAGGAGCAGGAGGAGCAGGAGA
>NW_024662206.1:0-463 GCF_008729295.1 Plectropomus leopardus | reverse complement strand
TTTGACATATTTTGACAGCATAAGATTTCATTTGGGGTCAGAATGACAGAACTCTATCCTAACTCTGGCTGGTTTAAAGGCACTGAGGTGGATAAGTATTGCATCTCACTACCTACTACCACTCACACACATACATAATAAAGAAGTTAAGAAAATACAAATATGATTGGCTAGTTTGCAGCTATCAGAATACAGACATATAGCACAGTAAACTTGGTTTACTGAAGTTGCTAAAACTTAGAAAAATTTATTTAATTAAACGTGTCATTTTTCAGTTGCAAAAACTTCACAAAATTAAGTAAACATAACAAAATTTTAAGTAAACTTAACAATTAGATATAATACAGACATCAATTCATATATTTACAGACATTTTTAAACATAATTAGTTTCTTTTTTTTTTTTTTTTTTTTTAAGTAAAATCAACTTGTCAGATCTTACAGTGTACACCCCCCCCCCCCCC
>NW_024662205.1:0-225 GCF_008729295.1 Plectropomus leopardus | reverse complement strand
CTCATCTTCATCCTGCTGCTCCTCATCTCCATCCTGCTGCTCCTCCTCCTCATCTTCATCCTGCTGCTCCTCATCTTCACCCTGCTGCTCCTCCTGCTCCTCCTCATCTTCATTCTGCTGTTCCTCATCTTCATCCTGCTGCTCCTCCTCCTCATCTTCATCCTGCTGCTCCTCTTCTTCATCTTCATCCTGCTGCTCCTCATCTTCATCCTCCTGCTGCTCCTC
>NW_024662204.1:0-241 GCF_008729295.1 Plectropomus leopardus | reverse complement strand
TCCTGCTCCTGTTCCTCCTCTCTCCTCTCTCCTCCTGCTCCTGTTCCTCCTCTCTCCTCTCTCCTCCTGCTCCTGTTCCTCCTCTCTCCTCTCTCCTCCTGCTCCTGCTCCTCCTCTCTCTGTAGTTTGACTGCTGTGGCGTCAGCGGTCCCGAGGACTTCGAGGAGAGTCTCTTCAGGCTCCTCAACCCCACAAAGACGGTCCCTGAGGCCTGTTGCCAGAGGAACGGTTTCCCCGGAGA
>NW_024662203.1:0-724 GCF_008729295.1 Plectropomus leopardus | reverse complement strand
GATAACATGACCCTAACTGAACTGTGGGCCTACATTAGAGGTCATGTAGAAGACCATTAACAGTCAGCAGCTTTGTGACACGGCTTGAGCCAATCACTCCAGTCACTCAGGCAGACCAGCTTCCGCCTTGTTCACGCCCCCTCCGCGTAACTCGACCAGGTATACATCCGCGCTTAAACAACAAAGTGAAATTGGTGCCTTGCTCACTGTATAGACCCAACTTAGTGAATAGTTTATCGCGCGATAATTTGCTTATCGCACGACAAGAATCCCGCATTAACGCAGCACGTTAACACCGTTAACGGTGTTTACAGAGTTTTACGGTGATCTGCAGTGTGATTAGGTCAGCTGTGGCAGCCTCAGCAGGTGTCTCCCTTTACCTGGGCTTGCTCCTCCACCAGCTGATGTTCATCTGACCAATTACAGCCTTGGTATGATAGAGATGTTGCATCTCTCTCTTTGTCATGCCCTGATGAAGGCCCTGTCTGGCCGAAACATTTTGGCTTGATTTGATCTGTTCCATCATGAAACAGTCTTTATAATAAAGCTTTTTATCAGAAGATGAGTAAGACTTATACTTACCTTTAAGAATGGTTACTGATATTTCGGGTCTGTTTTAGTCAGAATCACAGTAACAACAGTGGAGCAGACACACATCTAAAAGCAGATCAGTTTAAACAAATGACAAAAACATGTAATTGTACCAGCTCATGAGCAAAATCCT
>NW_024662202.1:0-342 GCF_008729295.1 Plectropomus leopardus | reverse complement strand
TACGTAAGCGGATACAAAGCGCAGGGCCGTCTTCCGATTGGTCGACAAGACCGAAACAAACCTCTGACCTCTCCAAAGGAACTCTGGGAAACCAATATGGCGTTTAGCATCGATGCTAATGTACTTTTATCATCGAAATATGGATAAAATATTTACGGAAGACACCCAATATCGGATCTGTCATTATGGATCTATTGAAAAAGCTCCCTTAAAAACACCTGAATTCCCAGACTGGATACTGAGGCTTCTGAAAGAGCTACGATGCGGATCCCTCTGAACGGCTCAGCCGGCAGCTTTCACCGGGAGAAACAAGTAAGACGATCCGACAAACGGTCTCAAAAT
>NW_024662201.1:0-264 GCF_008729295.1 Plectropomus leopardus | reverse complement strand
CCAATGTGTTTAGGTTTTAAAGGGTCAGTGAAACAGAGCAGTAGGTTACTATGGTGTATTGGATAATATGTTGTTTTGCAGCCAAATGATTTGAAAATGAAATCGTTTATGTAGTCATTTACACAGATTTTTCTTAAATGTGAGTCATTTTTGATTTCGGGAGCATCAAAAAGGCAAAGCAAGCCAAGGTTTGACACTTTTTTAGTCCAGATTAAAAGTCTTTTCTCTCCAAGAGCAACAACTGAAACAACCTGACCATATGGA
>NW_024662200.1:0-213 GCF_008729295.1 Plectropomus leopardus | reverse complement strand
CTGAACATGGACCACTTGGATTCCATGTTCAGTACCTCCATTGTGGAGGCAGCTGCTAAAAGCAGCAGTCCGAAGGTTGCCGGTGCCTGTCTTTGCAAGCAGCCTCGCATACCAAAACAAATGCTTTGTTTTAGGTACTGCGGGTAGTCACCAGTGGGGTGCGGGAAGCTGTCGGGCGTCAGACAGCAACCTACACACCTGCTGGTGGAAACC
>NW_024662199.1:0-213 GCF_008729295.1 Plectropomus leopardus | reverse complement strand
TTACTGTTTATACTGCCACAGGTTTTTCATACATTATTAAACTATAACATGTTTAATTACTGTTTATACTGCCACAGGTTTTTCATACATTATTAAACTATAAAATATTAAATTACTGTTTATACTGCCACAGGTTTTTCATACATTATTAAACTATAAAATATTAAATTACTGTTTATACTGCCACAGGTTTTTCATACATTATTAAACTAT
>NW_024662198.1:0-1121 GCF_008729295.1 Plectropomus leopardus | reverse complement strand
TTTTTTTTTCATTAAATAATTTTGGCAGTTTTTCAAGAAAACATTTAGTATTTTGTTTTTTTAGATTTTTTTGTAAAAAAAACTTTTGGTGACGTCTTTAGAGAAAAACACGCCTTTCAAACCTGTGGGATGTTTTCTTTTAAGATAACACCTTTTTTATAGCCGCAAAAATTCCAAATTCACACAATTTAACACGCCAGAAACTATAAAAACAAAAATCATCAATGGATTTTTAAATTTCCGACAGTCTTTGTACAAATCCTGTTCTTACACAGGATTTAGAAACACGACTCCAGGACAGAAAGCTTTCAGTGTATTTAGTTTTCCTACTGAAACTGCAAATCAGCATTTGCAAATTTTATGACTTTTCAGGTTCTTTATTTGACTGTATGAACAAGGAGAAGCTTCTTTATGGAGATTTAACATCAAAACCATTGAGCTTCCGTCAAAAACACGGGAAATCTCAAAGGACGCCACTGAGCGGAATAATTGCGCGCAGGTCTCAGGAGACAAAGGATCACTTGTTGGATGGATCCCTCCCTGTGCTGGTACTTGAAAAATATCCAAAAGCCCCGAAAACTCGCACAGAGAAGCAAAACCGTAACTTTAAATCAAAGTTACCTTTCACAGGAGACCTGGGAGGACGTCCTCAGAGTCCGCGTCTTCACTGTGCTGATGGAGGCTGTCGCTGTGGCAGCAGACCGACGGAGACAACACCAGCTCAGCGCACAATTCTGTCCTCTGACAGTCAAACGCAGGACAGTCTCCGTCCTCCGGTGTGGCTCTGTCAGATACGAAGGAGCCTCCGAGTGATTTTTCAGCTTTCTGCTTGTATTTTCAGGCGGTCGGCGGGTTATAAGTGCTGCGGGGGAGGAGGGGGAGCAGGTGGGAGTGACCACGGCGGCTGAGTAATAACACACATCACCATGGAGTCCTGCGGTCCTGAGGGAGGAGGGGGAGAGACATCACCTGTTTGCAGTCACACCTGCCTGCCGACACACCTATGTAGCCCCGAGGTGCAGATCTGAATACAGTTTTTGCATACGACAAACGACGTAATGATTGGACCCGTTTGTAATCAGTAACTAAAGGCCAAACCGTTTGTGCCAGGGACCAGGGGC
>NW_024662197.1:0-397 GCF_008729295.1 Plectropomus leopardus | reverse complement strand
ATTTAACCCAACACAATCAAAGTCAATAATGCTCAGAGTCAATGGTGCGGAAAGTTCGTTCTTCGGGCTGGGAGCCCAAACACAGTCTTTGGGAATCCCACGAAGAGACGACACGAACCTTGCAGTTGCTGCAGCTGGAGAGCAGGAAGCCCCGTAGCCCGTCGAGCCGACAACACGTGGTGAATGAGTGTTGTCGATTGAGCACAGGGATAGTCGAGGGCAGGCAGGAGTTCCGTAACCGTGAAGGCAGTCCGTGAAGGCAGCAGCACCGATGAGGAGAGAGCAAATGGATCGTCGAAGCCAGGCGGAGGAGACGTAACCAGGAGAGCAGTCAGGATTCCGAAGCGCCAAAACAGAGCACGTGGTCAGGGACGGAAGGCAGGTAGGTACACGAGGA
>NW_024662196.1:0-409 GCF_008729295.1 Plectropomus leopardus | reverse complement strand
GGCCTCCAGAAAGTCATAAAACAATAAGATAAGATAAGATAAGATAATCCTTTATTAGTCCCACAGTGGGGAAATTTCCAACATTGCAGCAGCAAAGAGATAGCAAAGACTGTGCAAAATAAACTATATTAATAAATAAGTACAAAAACGTGCAGGATGAAGATGAAGGAAATAAGCACAGAAGACGACATAAACAAACAATATATACAGTATTTACAACGCCGAGAAACTCAACAGTTAAATAAAGAATGTTCACAGTTGCATGGGTGAAAGTGAAATTGCACTTGTGGTATTAAGCTGTAAATAAACATGTAATATAAACAGTGCTATTGGTTTCCTTAGGGTCCTGGCTATTTTTTTTTAAATATTGCATAATAATTGATAATTTACTGTGTGAGTTTAAACACCC
>NW_024662195.1:0-464 GCF_008729295.1 Plectropomus leopardus | reverse complement strand
AGGTAAAATGGCCAAAAAAGTCATCTCTCCAAATGCTGAAAAAAGTCTTAGTACAGCATGTTGAGGCAGTTTATAGTACATTGTGTTGAATAAACTGTCCAAAAAGTCAATATTTTGAACGTTTTAAGCAAAAGTACAGTCTGGCGAAAAAAGCCATACCATAGCTCAGGTAAAAATGCTCAAAGAAGTCATCTCTCCAAATGCTCAAAAAAGTCATAATACATAATGTTGAGGCAGTTTATAGTATAACATGTTGAAAAAATGGTCCAAAAAGTCAATATTTTCAACGTTTTAAGCAAAATTACAGTCTGGCGAAAAATGCCATACTATAGCTCAGGTAAAAATGCTCAAAAAAGTCATCTCTCCAAATGCTGAAAAAAGTCATAATAGCATGTTGAGGCAGTTTATAGTACATTCTGTTGAATAAACTGTCCAAAAAGTCAATATTTTGAGCGTTTTAAGCC
>NW_024662194.1:0-214 GCF_008729295.1 Plectropomus leopardus | reverse complement strand
AGACCTGGACACAGACCACAGACCTGGACACAGACCACAGACCTGGACACAAACCTGGACACAGACCTGGACACAGACCACAGACCTGGACACAGACCACAGACCTGGATACAGACCTGGACACAGACCTGGACACAGACCTGGACACAGACCACAGACCTGGACACAGACCTGGACACAGACCTGGACACAGACCTGGACACAGACCTGGACA
>NW_024662193.1:0-655 GCF_008729295.1 Plectropomus leopardus | reverse complement strand
TTGAATTTAACTAAAACACAGGTTCTAATAATTAACTATCACCCATCAAAAAATATACAACAAATATATCATTTAAACTGGAGCTCCAAAAAGATAGACTACTTTGGGGTCACCTTAACAAGTGGAACTGATAAACTGTATAAAGCAAATTATACAAAAGTAGATCAGGACATTAAAAATGATATTGAGAGGTGGACTGTACTTCCACTGGATCTCAGCTCACGAGTAGAAATTATAAAAATGAATCTACTCCCACGGCTCCTTTACTTATTCCAGTCACTACCAGTTGATATACCTGATAAACAATTCAGAATTTGGGATAAAATCATTTCAAGGTTGATTTGGAATGGTAAAAGACCGAGAGTCAAATTTGAAACATTATAGATAGGAAAGCATAAAGGAGGTACGGCTCTACCAAACCTTATTAATATTTCCATGCAGCACAGATTAGACCATTAATCTGCTGGTGTGCTAGGGATTATGAAGCAAAATGGAAAGGCCTAGAACGATATGTACAAGGGCGTGAAATTCAAAGTTTCATTGCAGACAGAGAGACAGCAATGGACCTGCTTAAACAACTAAATGCCGTAACTGGATTTACTTTAGAACTGTGGTTTAAGTTGGTAAGAAAATACAGCCGAGAACAGGAACTCAG
>NW_024662192.1:0-363 GCF_008729295.1 Plectropomus leopardus | reverse complement strand
TTGTGTGTGTGTGTGTGTGTGTGTGTGTGTGTGTGTGTGTGTGCGCGCGCGTGTGCGTGCGTGTTAGTTTGCCACCGAACCTCATTAGCTTTTTCTCTAATTTAAAAAAGTGATGACGCCCCGCGTCACTCCTCTCCGCCTCGTCATCGTGGTCGTCTCCGGACGCTCTGAGCAGTTAAAGGTGACGTTCGCTCGACCTGCGGTTGCCATGGTAACCCCACTCCACTGTCCGTCCGTGTGAATGGCAGCCCTGGACGTTCCCCTCCTCCCGTCCCCCTGCCTCTTTTATTTACATTTTTTTGGTTCAGTACCCCTCGCCTGCGGAGCGGCGGAGGAGCTGAAGGCGGGGAGGCCTTTGTGAAA
>NW_024662191.1:0-463 GCF_008729295.1 Plectropomus leopardus | reverse complement strand
GATCCTTTTGATTATGTTTAGGATGTGGGGTAAGATGATGATGCCTTGTGACTTGAGAATGAAGGCAGCTTTAACTCATTTTTCAGAGATATACGTTGGTGTTTGGTGTTTGTTTCTGTAGTTCTTTTTTTTTTTTAAAAAAGAAGTGAAGTAGAGTAGTAAATAAAAAGGCAGAGTGTGAGCTGTGAGGAGATGAACTCCAGCTGGTGTGTGTTGGTGTGTGTGCATGTGTAGACTCTTAACAACAATTTGTTAACCTGATAGCAGTCCTATGTCCTGTCCTCGGGTCAAAACACATCGGGATTACATTGTGCTATTAATAGAGCAGCCGTTCAATGAGGTATATGGCATGCCGCATCCCAGCTGGCATTCGACCGACATTAAACGTCTAAATGTTGTTGAAATAAAGTCAGTTCATGAAAAAACATTAATTCAACGTCAAAACAATGTTGAACACCAAATA
>NW_024662190.1:0-239 GCF_008729295.1 Plectropomus leopardus | reverse complement strand
CATCCATCCATCCATCCATCCATCCATCCATCCATCCATCCATCCATCCATCCATGCCCCACAGCCAGCGCCACATACAGCCAGCAAGCTGCGTACGTGCCCACCTTGGCACCATCCATGTCTTCATCTGTTTATTGATTTTTAAGTGGTGTTACAAAACAGCAAAACCACAGTACAAACATTCAATAAAGAAAAAAAAAGAGGAAAGAAAGAAAAAAAAGTGGCAGAGTATCAACATC
>NW_024662189.1:0-295 GCF_008729295.1 Plectropomus leopardus | reverse complement strand
TAGTATGGCTTTTTTTCCAAAATGTAATTTGGCATAAAACGCTCAAAATATTGACTCTGAACGATTTTTTTCGGCAGAGTACACTATAAACTGCCTCAACATGCTGTACTATGACTTATTTTGACATTTGGAGTGATCACTTTTTTGACCATTTTTCCCTGAGCTATAGTATGGCTTTTTTCCCAAAATGTAATTTGGCATAAAACGCTCAAAATATGGACTTTCTGAACGATTTTTTCAGCAGACTGTACTATAAACTGCCTCAAAATTCTGCATTATGACTTATTTTGACATT
>NW_024662188.1:0-328 GCF_008729295.1 Plectropomus leopardus | reverse complement strand
TCATATGGATGTAAACTCTGTGTTCACTGCAGGCAGAGCAGGCGGGAGAAGCAGGCCCCTCTCTGAAATGTCAGGAGCGTGATGTGGCCCTCTGCAGCATCACAGATAGGAGCTGCTTTGCAGAATGGCACAGATAATGGGATTTATTTTTTCACTTTCTGATTCCCAACACTTGGGAGAAATGTTTTCTACAACAAAAAGGCTTGTACAAATAAAACCTCCATAATTTCATACACACTTTGCTTTGTAACATAATAAGCCACTGGCAAAACAGACTGGAATAGATCCTGAAATTACACCTCCTATATTTTGAATTGGGAATTGAATT
>NW_024662187.1:0-1122 GCF_008729295.1 Plectropomus leopardus | reverse complement strand
AATATAATAATAATAAGAATGATTATTATTATTATTATTATTATCATTATTATTATTATTATTATATAGGTTTGTGGGGACCGTGTATTTATACAGAACCGTTACAGGATCTTCTGGATGAATTCCAGACGCAATGAAAAATGCAATGGCATGAATTATGAAAACCATAACAAGCGATATCAATATTTACACAACCAGGAATCCCAGATCTTGGGAATCCCTTCTTTTAGTCTGGTAACTAAGAAGAAGAAGAAGAGGAGGAGGAAGAAGAAAGGTTTATGTAACCAAAACAGGCCTTCTTCACGGTTCAAATTGAGTGAATAAATAATAAATAATAAATCGACTGAATAAAAAGAATACAGTCACAGTTTTCGTTGTTATTTATTGGTTATGACTGACTGAGCTGTTTATGTTTGGGTACCTGAATTGTTTGACAGAGGGAGCGTCTGTCATTGAACTAAGAAACTAATATTCAAGAAGAAATTAAACTTTAACTCCATACATTTCCGGCATCACTCCCCCGTTAGCCTCTCTGTCTCGTTTGTGTCAAGCTTCACGTTAAATATGCGATTTCAATTCTTATCAATAATGTAGCACACGGCCGCCATTTAAATATTCATTTCGCGTTTACCCTCAGTTTAAACAGACAGTATATTTGCTGCGTAAAGTTAACATGAGTCATATTCTCCGTTAAAATTAAAAAACAAAAGCTGTTTCATCTCCTCCTTTCCCAACTTGTAACTGCATCTTTTTTTAATGTTCGCGAGAGCAGAGGGCCTCCCTTACTGCGTACAAGCGAATTCACGTGCGCATTACAGAATGTCTATTAGGCTATAAACACATTGCACACGTATATAAACGCACGCGCGGGGATACAGAAGCCTCCCAAAAATATCACGCACACTCGCAAAAAGGAGAAACTTTAAGACACAAGGAGGGGATTTCAGAAAAGATTTGCAGGACTGTGTTTTCAATATTAGGCCTGGGTGTTTTTTAGTTAATATGAAATTATATTTTGCTTCTGTTATATTACCAGGAATCACTTAAAGAGCTAGGAAGGATGACAACAGATAAATAAAATCCGATTTGGTTATTCAAAAAAAAAAGTAAAAAAAAAAAAAA
>NW_024662186.1:0-1909 GCF_008729295.1 Plectropomus leopardus | reverse complement strand
TGACAAAGATAAACAGGAATGACCTGAAAAGTGCTAATATATATATATATATATATATACACACTACTTACATATATACTATACTTATAAATGACTGAAACCATCCCATGTCCCTGCACTGGCTGCCTCTGGCTCATGGTCCTCTGCAGGCCAATAATCCACAGCAAGAGGGAAACGGCCGTCAGAGTTTCCAGACAAGAACAAAAGCATTTGGGCTGGAGCTTCCTTCCCTATCACCCCGATCAGATCAGCTCTGTGGCCCAGTCAAATTACCTCCAAGTCCATCTCAGCTAGCGCACTGTCCCCCAGCATGCCTTAATCACTGCGCTGTTTGTCCCTACATGGCGTTAGAAGCAGCCAAAGACAGGAATGTGGGATAATAAGCTCAGGAAGTGACATCACAATCCAAAAACAGTGGATTCTTTCATCAGTGTATCTTCTTGATGGCAGATTATGCGGTTGGCTCTGACAAGAGACTTATTATGGTTTGTCTGCTCCTCAGGAAACTGCTGTTCAGGAGACAATTTGAAGTTTGTGTTATGGAGTGCAAACGGAGTGTCCTCTGGGAGTGTGTTATTGAGTTTTGCTCCAGTAAAAATGATGATTACCAGTGAAGTAGTTAGGCAGATAGATGAAAACACGGTTTAACCCTCCTGTTATGTTGCGGGTCAAATTGACCCATTTTGAAGTTTAAAAATACAGGAAAAAAATATTTATATACATTTTGAAGCATGAAGCCACACACACACACACACACACACACAGACACACACACACACGCACACACACACACACACACACACACACACACACACACACACACACACACACACACACACAGAAACACAACCAGTTATTCTTCATGTTCAGGTTTCCTAAATTTGTAAACTTTGTTAAAGAATTAAATGTATTTTTAAGATTTAGATTTGAATTTAAAGTGTCAATTTGACAACTGACAGAAGAGATTTGTTGTTTGAATGAATCAACATCCGTGATAACAGAAACTATTTAAAAAATGTTGAAAAAAAAATGTGTTGAAACTGATTGAAAATTATTCTTTAAGTGGAAAACAAGTGAATTCCCATTAGTAAACCATGTTTCGCAAGAGGACACTTAATTATAAATAAAACTGATATTAAATGAGCTAAAGATAATGTTTGAAAATGTGTTGTTTTTTTTTTAAACTACTTTTAGATGATTAAACATGCACTAGGTCTAAATCTGTTGAATAGAACAGGAGGGTTAAAATCAGATTGGCACTCATGCAGGAGCTTTTTTTTTCACACGTTACCAGAAACCTCAAGAGTGATTTTATAACCTTGCGCAGTGGTGGTTTTAAATATCAGAGTATTATTATAATAATATTATTATTAATACTGCTCTGTGCTTTAGTCGTAACTGCTCTGAGTTTTGTTTCTGAGCCAGTGTTTAACGATCAGGTGATAAATGAATCAGTGGTGACACTGTTTGATGGCTGTGCTCTGTGTATCAGCAGGGTTCAGTTGAGTACGCTGAGCTCAACAGTGAACAACTGGAGATCAATCAATACCATCCAGAGGTCAATAACCAACCAGACCTGCCGGTGCCAGTGGATTAGTGACCAGCGCCGCCTTTTCTCCACAGTGTGTGGTTTCCCACTCCCATCTCTTTGCCACAATTCTTTTTTAATCTTTACAAACCACATCCTCAATTTCTATCTATTTCTAATTCTGTTTTCTGTGCGAAATCATTGACTGTAAAGTTAACTGTACATACTGTCAATAAAGGCATGATGCATATCCTTAATGTGTTTGCTGCATTCTTTTTTGCAAAGCCAGTTTGCTTTCTTTTCCTTTTCCTTCTTTCTTTTTTCTTGGAACCCAAATTTCCTTTACTTGATAATTGTTGTTATGTACAGTGTATATATATA
>NW_024662185.1:0-423 GCF_008729295.1 Plectropomus leopardus | reverse complement strand
AAGAAAAAGAAGAATCAGTTTAGTCAACAAAACATTTCTGTGTGGGATGCAGGAATCTTCAGAGTGCTGTCCTTTGAGTTGTATATTAGTATTCAGTCTGATTTTATGTTATACTTATTTTATGCTTTAAGAATCAGATACTGCTGTTCACACAGAAACTCTAACAGCTTGTGTTCATCGTTGGCTCTGATGCCTCGGTCTGAGAGTTGTTTCTATTCAGTTTCTCCCTCTCATTATGTTCTGTGTTGTCGTCTCTTGGTGTCAGTGGTTGTGGTGAGTGCTGGACTTTTACTTTGAAAACATCCCACCTCTCTGGAAGCAGTCCTTTGTTGAACAGCACAGAAAAAAGGTAGGAGAACAACAAGATAGCAGCAATGGCAGACAGCATGGAAATGGTCTTAACTGGAGAGTACTGGACATAAA
>NW_024662184.1:0-392 GCF_008729295.1 Plectropomus leopardus | reverse complement strand
CTCAACAGTCCGGGGTCTCTGTTGTCGTATTTTGCGCTTCATAATGCACCACACATTTTCAATGAGAGACAGGTCTGGACTGCAGGCAGGCCAGTCTAGTACCCGCACTCAGGGACATCTCTGAAAAAGACGTTGCTAGGATGGCAGCATATGTTGCTCCAAAACCTGTATGTACCTTTCAGCATTAATGGTGCCTTCACAGATGTGCAAGTTACCCATGCCATGGGCACTAACACACCGCCATACCATCACAGATGCTGGCTTTTGAACTTTGTGCTGATAACAGTCTGGATGGTCCTTTTCCTCTTTGGCCCAGAGGACACGACGTCCATGATTTCCAAAGATAATTTGAAATGTGGACTCGTCAGACCACAGCACACTTTTCCACTTTG
>NW_024662183.1:0-479 GCF_008729295.1 Plectropomus leopardus | reverse complement strand
TACAACATGTCCTCTCGATCCAATACCCACCCGCATCCTGCAGACCACCCTGCCCACTATCAAACCTGCAGTCACACACATTGTCAATTCCTCCCTAATAACTGGCACTTTTCCTGCTACTTTTAAGCAAGCCCGTGTCACCCCACTGCTCAAAAAGCCTACTCTCAACCCCGCCCAGGTTGAAAACTACAGGCCAGTCTCACTTCTACCATTTCTGTCAAAAATACTGGAGCGCGCAGTATTTAACCAGGTCTCTGAACACTTGCGGAACAACAACCTACTTGACTCCTTTCAGTCTGGCTTCAGGTGTGACCAGTCCACTGAGACTGCACTCCTGTCAGTCACTGAGTCACTGAGACTGGCTCGAGCTGCTGGTCAATCCTCTGTGCTACTGCTGCTGGACCTGTCTGCTGCCTTTGACACGGTGAACCATCAAATCCTCCTCTCCACACTCTCTGAGCTCGGCATCTCAGGTTCTG
>NW_024662182.1:0-281 GCF_008729295.1 Plectropomus leopardus | reverse complement strand
TGTTTCAGCAGTGGAACCAATCACACAACTAAAGTACATTTTTACTTCAGTTTCAGTGCTTTTGTTCCAAATTTAGTAATGATGTTCCAAATTTAGTAATGATGTTCGAAATTAAGTAATGATGTTCCAAATTTAATAATGACGTTCCAAATTTAGTATATTTGTTGTTCCAATTTTAGTAATGATGTTACGATTTAAAAATATTTTGTTCCAAATTAAGTAATGCTGTTCCAAATTTAGTAATGATGTTCGAAATTAAGTAATGATGTTCCAAATTTAGT
>NW_024662181.1:0-426 GCF_008729295.1 Plectropomus leopardus | reverse complement strand
TAAAAGCGTCTGCTAAATGAAATTGTAGAATTGTAGAATTGTAATTTTGTTATAATTCTTTAAATGTATTTATTTATTTATTTTATGTACCAGGCGGTAAACATTTATTTTTGCTGTAAAATTGGGTATTTTAACCTGGGGGATTGATGGCACTTCCACATTTGCTTAATTTTCCAGCCCCAGTGGCTGCCACTTGGCGTAAATGTAATTCTGTTAAATTATAGACACAGTTGATTTACTTGCTGTATGTAGAGATGGATGCAAAACAGTAGCTATGATAATAACATACAAACAGGTAATTTTTTACAATAGACAAGCTGCCTGTAAAAACGATTAGACTGGAGTCATGACAGAATATAAGTAGCAGTGCCACTTATTGTAAGCCCTGTGGAGACTGTAAATGCCAAACTAAGTGTGGCATTCAGA
>NW_024662180.1:0-350 GCF_008729295.1 Plectropomus leopardus | reverse complement strand
ACATTTGGAGGTGAAGCCCTCCTGCCATGTATCGGCCTGGTGCCCCCACACTGCTCCTCCATCACATGGACCTTCTACAAAGGCGGCCGGGTGCGGTATACCGAGGAGGTCAGAGGGGGTCAGGTGAGCATGGACTCGGACAAGTCCAGCCGCATGTCCGTCACATCGAACTGCTCTCTCAGGCTCCGTGAACTCATTGTGGACGACGCCGGCTCCTACGTCTGCCTGATGCATGGAAACTCTATCACGGATGTGTACCTGTCTCTTCTCACCATCATGTCACCCACCACCATCACTGCCCTGCAGCCTGGAGGAAACCTTACCCTGAACTGCATCCTCTTCACCTACTA
>NW_024662179.1:0-250 GCF_008729295.1 Plectropomus leopardus | reverse complement strand
GCACTTCTTCTGCCACTAGACGGCAATACCTGTGACCAATCACACCTCAAGCACTTTTTGCACTTACTAAGGGTTTTTTCCTTAAGTCTAAATTCTTGCTTGTGTTGTACGTCGCTTTGGATAAAAGCGTCTGCTAAATGAAATTGTAGAATTGTAGAATTGTATATTAAATTTAAGTTCTTTTAAAAAGTACATTTCATTGTAGAAAAAGTTGTCATCATTACCTTGTTCTCTCCTCCTCTTTCTGCCT
>NW_024662178.1:0-412 GCF_008729295.1 Plectropomus leopardus | reverse complement strand
TGGACATCAGTGTCTCAGCTGTGTCCTCTGTCGGGGGTGTGGGGGATCCTCCTCTGGCTCTTTTTTTGATCAACAAGCTCTATTTTGATGCTGTTTTATGTCTCTGACACCTTATGGAGACTAAAAGGACAAAAAGTCCATCACTTTATGTTTATTGTGAATTAGGAAATGCTTTGGGGGCCACCAGGGGCCCTATCAGGGGCCAGATTTGAAGATAACTTCAGTAGAGTATTCGGACTCTGCGTGAACGTCAAAGAGGATTTTTCAGCTGCGGTTTGTTGAGCTGGAGCTCAAACTGATCTCATGATCAATCAGCTGATGTTTTTTCCTTTAATTGATGATAATTGATGATAACTGATGATAACTGATGATAACTGATGATACCTGATGATAACTGATGCACGGACAGAAG
>NW_024662177.1:0-702 GCF_008729295.1 Plectropomus leopardus | reverse complement strand
ATATTTTTATCATTAGGTAGGCTATTTGTGAAAATCACAGCTCACCTACTGCTGAAACCCGGGATCGAAACAGGGACCTTTAGATCTTCTGTCCCAACTGAGCTATTTTGGCTCTGACAAAGAACAAACAGGTCAGAGTTCAGAGTTTTCTGACTGTGCATACTTTGCTAAGGCACCAAATTTGCTTCTTTGTGCACAACTCTAGTCTGTGGACAGGCTTTGACAGGTAGATTTATATATTTTTATCATTAGGTAGGCTATTTGTGAAAATCACAGCTCACCTGCTGCCGAAACCTGGGATTGAACCAGGGACCTTTAGATCTTCAGTCTAACGCTCTCCCAACTGAGCTATTTTGGCTCTCTAAGCCAACAAACAGGTCAGAGTTCAGACTTTTCAGCTGATTTCAAGCTAAAACTCAACATAAAATGCTAAACTATCAATCTCCAGGGACCTTTAGATCTTCAGACTTACGCTCCTCCAACTGAGCTATTACGGCTCAGCAAGACAACAAACAGGTCAGAGCTCAGAGTGTGTAAGTGTTTCTCATCTGTGACTTTGTACTGACACAGCTGACATCTCATTGTCAGTATATAGACTGCGCATACTTCGCTAAGGCACCAAATTTGCTTCTTTGTGCACAACTCTAGTCTGTGAACAGGCTTTGACAGGTAGATTCATATATTTTTATCATTAGGTAGGCT
>NW_024662176.1:0-423 GCF_008729295.1 Plectropomus leopardus | reverse complement strand
AACATGCACCCCTCAAGTAAGACAAAAAAGAACTTATAACCTAAAAAGTTCATCATTCTACGTGGTGTCCGTCCCAAAAAAAAAAGAATAAAAAATTTCATTAGCTCCAGAAATGTGGGGAAATAAGCACAAAAATTGATAAAGTGTAGACTTGGGAGATTATTTTCACCTTTTAATCAAAAGGAAACAAAGTAAATCAATTTCTTTCTAGCTCCCATAATTTTCTTCACATGAAAAGGCAAAAATATCCAATAAACAGGCGAAGGAAAAAAAAAAAAAAAAAAAAAAAAAATCTTGTCTTCTTTTTCTTGTTAGTTCATGTCTTTTCCTCCATTCAAAAGAGAAAAAAAAAATAATCCTAGGCACTGTTTTTTCTTTTTTTTCCCCTCTGTCCTCCTCGTTGTCCTTTTTTTTTTTTTTTTT
>NW_024662175.1:0-1022 GCF_008729295.1 Plectropomus leopardus | reverse complement strand
ACACGGAAATCTCGCGAGACCAGCGCTGTAACGGAGGACTGGGGCTTGGTCTTGAAGTTTTCAGATGCATCTGTAGATGAATCATAACAGCATCAAGATGTCGGGACGATCAGGCCGCGCTGAGACCCGAAGTCGGGCCAAAGATGACATTAAAAAGGTCCTGGCGGCCATCGAGAAGGTGCGCAAATGGTATGTAGGCTGTCTGGGGGACAATATGGAGGGAAATGTATTAGTAGACTGTAGGCTGATATCTGCTGCGTCGCTCAACAAACTTCAGTCGGAAAAGTTAGATGATTGACAGCGCTGCTGACCAATCAACGCCGCGGGTTGACAGGAGAGGCGGAGCTAGCCGAGTTTTTTCCGCCGAGAGCTGTCAATATGGCCACAGCCTGACATGCCGCGCGCCGTAATGTAGACGACTGTCCCGGAGTCACATAACAGTGAAATCAATGAACCCCTCAGGACAAGTCCCCGCGGTTTTTACACGCTCGTTCAGAGTAAACGATGGCTGTGAATAAGCCTGATAGGATAGTTGATCAGCTGTCATCCTTGCTGTGGACAGAGAGGACACGAGCATGTATCCTATTGTGTGTCATGATATAGATTAATGCTGTTAGAGCAGATGGTGTGGTGTGACACCTAAACGGAGCTCATTTCCAAAATAAATCAAACTAATCTCATCCCCAGGGAGAAGAAATGGGTGACAGTTGGAGACACATCCTTACGCATATTCAAGTGGGTGCCGGTAACAGAGACAAAGCAGGTGGGCGCCTCTGCCATGTAAAAAAAATAAATAATAAATATTATCGCCTTTAAGCATTTACTAAAATCAGTCCTGTCTGATTTGCAATCCCCTCTTTTTTTATCAGATATATCGCACCAAATCCACAGGTGGAGATGCTAGAGGACTGAAAGATGTGGTCCTGGAAAACACTAATTCTTTACTGGATTTCACTGGTGAGTTTTGTGACGGTATATAATACAATACTGGAGCCATTGTATGCATATCATTTTTTTTTTTT
>NW_024662174.1:0-283 GCF_008729295.1 Plectropomus leopardus | reverse complement strand
GTACCACCCATGACACAAACCACCTTACAGGCTAGAAATAATGAAGTGTGAATGAAATAATGAATATCTTATGAATGAAATAATGAATATTTGACAAATACATCAAATGTTAAACAACAAAATAGTCATCAAAACTATACAGAGTTCAATCAAGACCATTAAAGGTACAGACAGTATGAAGAAAATACTGTCGTTGAAAAAAATTACTTTTGTACCTCAGAAATGAGTCTTGGCAGGAAAACTCGTTGTTGACTCAATGGTTCGATGGTACAATTGCCCCCGG
>NW_024662173.1:0-693 GCF_008729295.1 Plectropomus leopardus | reverse complement strand
TCATTTTGGCTCCGTTCGTGCATATGGCTTACATTTTGGAAAGATTGCGTATCTGAGTGTAATCAGTGAATTTGCAGCTCAGCTCCTACAATAAGTCTAAAATACACTGTGGAAACTAAATAGTTACATTCAGACTGTTCAGGTGAAAAAATGCTCCGCTGAAACACACTCAAACTGACATTTTTAAAAACATGCATTGTTTTATTTTTGGGTGTCATTATGGGCTTTTGCCTTAATTTTTTAAAACTATTTTCCATCATTGCTGTGGTTTTTTTGTTAACCCTCTATGGTACAGTGTTGCCACATGGCAACAACCCCATTTTAAGCCTTCTACACACAGATAATACATCCTAAGTTATGATGCAATGCATTAAAAAAGAGGTGGGGTTCTAAGTAAACCAGTAGCAGTGTTTAAATTTGTCACATTACTTTCTATAGGCCATTTTGAAACCCTTTTCTGCAGACATCATCGACGGGAGGAGCCTCACCATTTGACGCCTTAAAATTCAACAAAAAAAGTGTTTTTTTGAAGTTTTTCAACGGGAAAAAAATATACACTCAACAATAGGTTAGTTAAGTTCATTATCATGTAGTTTCTTGCACTGTAGTCGATCAATAAATAATAGAAAATGTTAAAAATGTGTACGTTGCCATATGGCAACGTACACATTTTTAACATTTTCTATTATTTAT
>NW_024662172.1:0-212 GCF_008729295.1 Plectropomus leopardus | reverse complement strand
GCTGTGGCGTGCTGATGTGAGCTGTGGGTCGTTGTGTTCCTGCAGGGACACGGCGGGTCAGGAGCGGTTCAGGACCATCACCACAGCGTACTACAGAGGAGCCATGGTGAGACCTGCAGCTCTGACTGCAGTTTGTGATGAAATTTCTCCCAGTGACAGAATCTGAACTCTGCACACACACATGCCTGCACGCGCACACACACACACACACA
>NW_024662171.1:0-697 GCF_008729295.1 Plectropomus leopardus | reverse complement strand
TGTCAGTGATCAGCAGCTACACTCACACACTGACAGATCCCAGACTGTCAGCAGCTACACTCACACACTGACATATCCCAGACTGTCAGCAGCTACACTCACACACTGACAGATCCCAGACTGTCAGCAGCTACACTCACACACTGAGGAGGAGGAGATTAGAATTTTTTTTTTCACCTAAAAACGTAGTGGCATCATGACAAAAACCTGGTATTTAAAGGGTTAAAACTCTGAAAATTAATAGATATTTGATATTTGTGATTAGGACCGATGTTGGTTAAAAAATAAACTCCAGGGAAAATAGAAAATCATATTAGTGTATATTTTTTTGAAGCCTGATTTAGAAAAATGCATTTTGTGTGCAGAGCGATATGTGTGTGTGACATTAAAGCGAGCTTTTACTTTGAACATTTAAAAAAAAAAAAAAAAACAACAATAAAACATGGAAACAAACAAACGAAAAACAGTTAAAATCTTAAACAGATTTTCAGTAAAAAACATAATTTGTATATAACACTTCGCGTGGTCAGTTTTCAGAGTCGTCTTATGGGCTGAAAATATTCGTTCGCTGGATTCTTCCGTGTCGCTGTCTGTGTGCAGAAGGAGACTCCGAAAAGCTCCGCTGTCAAAACATCTTATTTGGATCAGCAATGATCCCTCGACTGATGTTCACAATGAAAATGATTATTTGCACTTT
>NW_024662170.1:0-320 GCF_008729295.1 Plectropomus leopardus | reverse complement strand
ACACTAATTCATGAAACCAGGGCTGTAGCACCAAATTTATGGGCCTGTGTGTAAAGGCAGTCTATGTGTGCGCTCCGTCCCTCCTTTTGAAATTCGGCTTTTTCCTTTTCTTCCTTTGTTTTCTCCTTTGGAACCTTAATTTCCCATTTTTGAGGAAAGACGTGACCGTGTACGCTGGTGCCTCAGCAACACGTCACTCACACCATTTATTTTAAGTTAGTTATAGCACAATTTACTTAAAAAATGACAAACATGTTTAAAACAGTCAAAGGTTGATAGTAAAAGTGTTTTTTATTGGTTTGTTTATTAGAATCGTCTCT
>NW_024662169.1:0-204 GCF_008729295.1 Plectropomus leopardus | reverse complement strand
ATGTCAAATTTTGACACGTCCCAAAAATGGCTAAAAACTACATATTATACCTTGTAGAGACAAGACTTATTATACAAAATGGAAACATAGGCCAAAAAGGGCCAAAAACATCATAATTTAGCATGTTGAAAAAATGGCCAAAAATCGCATACTATAGTGTAAAAAAAATGTCAAATTTTGACATGTCCCAAAAATGGCTAAAAA
>NW_024662168.1:0-591 GCF_008729295.1 Plectropomus leopardus | reverse complement strand
AAGAAAGTCATAGCTACAGATATATAGAGACGCTAAAAGGATAGTATACTTTGTGGACTTGGAGAAGGCATTCGACCGTGTCCCTCAGGGTGTCCTGTGGGGGGTTCTCCGGGAATATGGGGTTTCGGACCCTTATGGACAGAATTTCTAGGCGCAGCCAGGATGTTGAGGGAGTCCGGTTTGGTGACCTCAGGATTGGGTCTCTGCTCTTCGCAGATGATGTGGTCCTGTGGTTTCATCAGGCCGTGACCTTCAGCTCTCACTGGATCGGTTCACAGCCAAGTGTGAGCACGTCCCACCTGTAAGAGACCCCGGAGAAGACTCAGGACACGCTGGAGAGACTATGTCTCCCAGCTGGCCTGGGAATGCCTCCGGATCCCACAGAAAGAGCTGAACGAAGTGGCTGGGGAGAGAGAAGTCTGTGCTTCCCTGCTTAGGATGCTGCCCCTGCGACCCGACCCCGGATAAGCGGTAAAAATTGGATGGATGGCAAATCGAGGAGCGTGGCACTTAGTTACTGGCTCTTGTAGTTTTAAATCTGATAAGTGTCAGATTACAGTGTAGACAGTCTGTCTTCAGGATCTGATTTGA
>NW_024662167.1:0-417 GCF_008729295.1 Plectropomus leopardus | reverse complement strand
ATAGTATACAAAGTGGAAACAAAGGCCAAAAAAGGCCAAAAACGTCATCATTTAGCATGTAAAAAAAAATGACCAAAAACGCCATAGTTATAGTATGCGAAAAATGTCAAGTTTTTACTTTTCATAAAAAATGGCTAAAAAATGACATGTTATAGCTTGTAGAAATGTGTCATAGCATACAATGTTGAAAAAAAGGCTCAAAAGTTGCAATAAAAACATAATTTAGCAATTGCAGGATGGCAAAAAATGTCAAATTTTAACATGTCCCAAAAATGGCTGAAAACCCCTTGTTATAGCTTGAAGGGACACACCATAGTATAGTATGTTGAAAAAATCGGACCAAAACAAAAAGTCATAATATTGGCAGTTAAAAATAAGGGCCAAACCCCCCAAAATGGCTGAAAACTGCTTTTTATA
>NW_024662166.1:0-497 GCF_008729295.1 Plectropomus leopardus | reverse complement strand
TGTGTGTGTGTGTGTGTGTGTGTGTGTGTGTGTGTGTGAGAGGGCGTTGACAAGTGATGTATATTGTATTTTCATTTGTTGTTTTTTCCTTCCCTCTATAGAGAAACACAGAGAGCAGTCTTATGATGTAACAGCTCTGGTGACGGTCTGGTTATTTTCGGACAAAAATGGCGGTTTGACGCGTCGCTGCAAAGTCTCTTCTTTATGCCTCCTTTGTTTTTTTTACACAAAACCAAACAACGGCGACATCATGCCGCTCCAACAAGCGCTCCGGCGTGATCATTATCGTCCAGCCAGACTAAAATAAATGCGACACTGACTTAAGTTCGGGCGGGATCTGATTTTTCGTACCTTCCTGAAGTTTCGGCGGGATGTACGATATATGGCAGTAAAAGCGTGCAGCGCCGCTAACACCCCCAGGGGGCGCTGACCTTGCTCCTTGGGCCTCATTTAGACAAGAACATGGAAAAGTCTCAACATTGTGAAAACTATAGTAG
>NW_024662165.1:0-274 GCF_008729295.1 Plectropomus leopardus | reverse complement strand
GGCTGGACTGCAGGCCTCAGCCTGACTGCTTGTGGCATCTCTATTAACCCTCTATGGTACGCACTATGATCCCAGTTGGTAAAAAAATGTTTGGGGTGTTTTTTTGTCTTAAAATAGACCAAGTAAACATAATTAAGAGACATTTTCAAAAAATATTATTTTTTTAGTAGTTTTTAGGGTTCGTTGCCATATGGCAACACCGTACCATAATGGAAAGTAATGAAAACATGAGTTTTGTTTAAAATTGTATGTAACATTTATTTTAAAACTCATG
>NW_024662164.1:0-1076 GCF_008729295.1 Plectropomus leopardus | reverse complement strand
GATGATAATGATAATTATAATTAGCGGTAGTAGTATTATAGTAATAACACTGATAACAACAAAAGACAATAATATCAGTGATAATGATACAAATACCTATGATGATAATAATAATAATAATACTTAGTAGTAGTGGTGGCATCATAGTAATGATGGTGAAAATAAAGATAATAATAATGAAAATGATGTCGCGCAGCAGCCCGAGATTTAAAGAAAAATACATTTTTAGTGTGTAATTTCTGATCCCAGTCATCCTTGTCGAACTATTACCTTCCTGTATTTGTTTCTCCAAACAGGTGAAGGACTCCGTTTCCCAGAAGACCATTGGTTTGATGCGCATGCAGTTCTGGAAGACGGCCATAGAGGAAATCTACAGAGACGAGCCTCCGAACCAGCCGATCAGCGTCGAGCTGTGGAGGGTAAGTATGGACGTGCACGGAGCAGAACGTGCAGTCACCTCAGATGCTGAATGGTGATTTTGGGGCTGTTTCTGATTAAAAAGCATCTTACTTTTAGACGATTTTTAATCTGCGGGATTCTTTCCATGATGACGAAGCACAGTGACGCCTGTCTGACTGCACGATCTCTCTGAACACTTTATCAGATATGTTGTTCCCATCAGTCACTTTGACACAAACGCCTGCGAGAATAAAGTCCAAACTGAAGAAAACAGGAGTTTTCCTTCATGCTGAGCGGCATCAGATGGACCGAGTGCCGCGCGTCAGCTGATGAACGCTGCTGTTTGTTTTTTTTAGGCGGTGAGGAAACACAGCCTGACGAAGAGATGGCTGCTGAGGATCATCGCAGAGCGAGTAAGACTCATTTATCTCATTCACACCATCACTGTCTCCTTTACATTCACCTGCTGCTACACAGTGTCCTTACATGTGTTTAAGACGGGTTTTAACCCTCTGAAACCTGAACAAATTGGTTTGATTTCTTTCAGAAACAGAGTGAGAAGGCACTGAGCAGCTCAAAAAATCCCAAAAATGCATCTGAAATGAATTAATTGGTACAAAAAATTACCTGAAAATAAGCAAGACAACAAAACTAAATTAAAAAAAAAAAAAAAACAG
>NW_024662163.1:0-273 GCF_008729295.1 Plectropomus leopardus | reverse complement strand
GAAGTGTGCAGATGAAGTGTGCAGATGAAGTGTGCAGATGAAGTGTGTAGATGAGTGCAGCTGTGTGTAGATGAAGTGTGCAGCTGAAGTGTGCAGCTGAAGTGTGCAGCTGAAGTGTGCAGCTGAAGTGTGCAGCTGAAGTGTGCAGCTGAAGTGTGCAGATGAAGTGTGCAGATGAAGTGTGCAGTTGTGTGCAGATGAAGTGTGCAGCTGTGTGTAGATTGAAGTGTGCAGATGAAGTGTGCAGCTGTGTGTAGATGAAGTGTGCAGATG
>NW_024662162.1:0-219 GCF_008729295.1 Plectropomus leopardus | reverse complement strand
GAGTAATATTATAATCATTCTGCTGCAATAATTACATTTATTCTAATTGAGTAACATTTATTTTAGTGCAATGATTAAATTATATTTTGGCACTACAATAAATGTAATTATTCCACCAGAATAAATGTAACTGTTGCATTTGAATAAATGTAAACATTGCGCTAGATTAAATATAATTATTGCAAAGAAAACATATAGTTATTCCACTATAATAAATGT
>NW_024662161.1:0-496 GCF_008729295.1 Plectropomus leopardus | reverse complement strand
GCGCTGTTTGTGGACTCTCCCTTCCTGTCCAGAGACGACAGCGTGTCCATCATGGACGGCACCGACGAAGGTATTTAACCCTTTAAACATGACATTTCTGTTTTAACTTTTTTAAGAAATGACTCAGACGTAGCACAAAATCTGTCAAAAAAACAACAAACCAAAAAACCTGAAAATTAGCACAAAAAACAGTAAAAAAAGAAATGACTTAAAAACTTGCTAATATGCAAACGTATTACCATGACATGACTTTTAATGTTGAATTTTCTGAAGATTTCCCAGATTCTTTTTTTAATACACTCTTGTAAAGTTAATCTCTCCTTCATTTAGTTTTAAAATGTAATTATTTATTTTAAAAAGGGGCAGTGTCCGTTAATCCACACGTAAACAAACGGTTACGTTAAACTGCATCCTAAAAATCCTTTCAAACAAACAAACAAACAAACAACATATTTCAGGTCATTTTCTTGTCATCTCCTCCGAATTTCCTGCAGTT
>NW_024662160.1:0-319 GCF_008729295.1 Plectropomus leopardus | reverse complement strand
CTTTAGTCCACAGTCTCAGAGACTTTAGTCCACAGTCTGAGACTTTAGTCCACAGTCTCAGAGACTTTAGTCCACAGTCTGAGACTTTAGTCCACAGTCTCAGAGACTTTAGTCCACAGTCTGAGACTTTAGTCCACAGTCTCAGAGACTTTAGTCCACAGTCTCAGAGACTTTAGTCCACAGTCTGAGACTTTATTCCACAGTCTCAGAGACTTTATTTCACAGTCTGAGACTTTAGTCCACAGTCTGAGACTTAAGTCCACAGTCTCAGAGACTTTAGTCCACAGTCTGAGACTTTAGTCCACAGTCTCAGAGACTT
>NW_024662159.1:0-751 GCF_008729295.1 Plectropomus leopardus | reverse complement strand
TGTGTGTGTGTGTGTGTGTGTGTGTGTGTGTGTGCAGTCTCTTCAGGAGTGAACATTCCTCACCGCTGTAACAGCACCAAGCATCGCATCATCTCCCCCAACCTGCCCCCCTCCTCCTGCCGACCCACCCCCCCCCCCCCCCCCCCTGCCGCGGGGGGGGGGGGGGGCAGGGAGGGGAGGGGGAGGAGAAGCCAAACTGCCCCACCTGCAGGCTCAGAGCAGCCCCGCCTCGTCCCCCTGCCCCTCGTCCACGTGAGTCCCCCACACAGGAAGCTGCAGGTCACACAGACGTTCACACAGACGTTCACACAGACGTTCACACAGACGTTCACGGACGTTCACACAGACGTTCACACAGACGTTCATACAGACGTTCACACAGACGTTCACACAGACGTTCACAGACGTTCACAGACGTTCACAGATGTTCACACAGACGTTCACGGACGTTCACACAGACGTTCACACAGACGTTCACGGACGTTCACACAGACGTTCACACAGACGTTCACACAGATGTTCACACAGACGTTCATACAGACGTTCACACAGACGTTCACACAGACGTTCACGGACGTTCACACAGACGTTCACACAGACGTTCACACAGACGTTCACACAGACGTTCACACAGACGTTCACGGACGTTCACACAGACGTTCACACAGACGTTCACACAGACGTTCACACAGACGTTCACAAACGTTCACACAGACGTTCACACAGACGTTCACACAGACGTTCACACAGA
>NW_024662158.1:0-218 GCF_008729295.1 Plectropomus leopardus | reverse complement strand
TCCTATTAGCCACA
Organism: Plectropomus leopardus; assembly: GCF_008729295.1. Taxonomy (NCBI): domain Eukaryota; kingdom Metazoa; phylum Chordata; class Actinopteri; order Perciformes; family Serranidae; genus Plectropomus; species Plectropomus leopardus. The sequence goes on along the minus strand of NW_024662158.1, from coordinate 204 downwards.
TCTGAACTTCAGAATGCATTCGTTAACAGTTTATGAACTCTATGTACCATTGTTAACTGTGGGAGGGAAGGGTTGGTCAGCATGAAGAGGAAGAATAGATGCAAACAAACCTGAACTTCATATGAGAGTGTTGTTTTAAAGGTATGATATGCAAGATTGTTGGTTACGGTTTGTAACCACACAGCAACCCCACATTGACTGTCA
>NW_024662157.1:0-566 GCF_008729295.1 Plectropomus leopardus | reverse complement strand
CTTGCTATTCAGTATCCAGTTACCTTAACATATTTTGCATAGTAAAAAAGTGCATGTTCACAAAATGAAACATCTGCATTCACAGCATTATCAACAGCATCAAATAGTAGTGCATGAGGTGCTTCTTTGCTGTTTTTAAACATTTTTAGCCAGGAGGACAAGCCTGTCTACCACCTCTGGCATGAGGCATGCACGGTGGCATGTAACAATGCCTCCCCCCACACTGAAAACCCTCTCAGAGGGGGCACTTGTAGCTGGGACCGAGAGGTATTTCTTTGCCAAATTACTTAGCCTTGGAAAGTTAGGTTGGTGGCGCTTCCACCAGTCAAGTGGACCACAGATCGGTTGTCCGTGGCGATCCTTTGGCGTGTACTGTTATACAGCTGAGGCGAGGCAACTTCAGAAAAATGTTTGCGGCCTGATAGCACGTATGTGGGGTCCAAAACTTTCAGCAGGTGAATAAACCCCGGCTTTTCCACGGTGTATATGGGCACCATATCTCTTGCGATATACATCGCGACTGCATCCCTGACAGCTTTCCACCGGGCTCCTTTCTTATCATACGG
>NW_024662156.1:0-364 GCF_008729295.1 Plectropomus leopardus | reverse complement strand
AAAAAGTAAAAGGTGACAAGGAAATTATCTGAAAATGAATTGGGGTTATTATAGGGTATGATTAAAAAACAGGGGAAATGTCAGTAAAAATATATTTATAATTCTCTTAATTCTAAATTCAAATTATGTTAGAGGAAAAAAACGAGCACTTTCTTGAGGTAGGCTAATTTTCTCTTTTTTTTAATTTTTCTTTTTTTTTTTGTTATTGCTTATTTTCAGTTAATTTCCTTATAAGTTTTTACCAATTTCCAGCAAATTTTGGGCCATTTTTAGTTAAATTGCTCATTGCCCTCTTCCCATGTTTTTGAAAGAAATCAAGCAAATTTGCTGACAGCAAAGATTTTCAACTAACAATGCTCGTACT
>NW_024662155.1:0-388 GCF_008729295.1 Plectropomus leopardus | reverse complement strand
TCTTTTACGCATGACGGCGCTATGTCAATATCTGTCCACACACACACGAACACACACACACACACACACACGAACACACCGCTGTCTTGTTTAAAATCTCTGAGGTGCGTTTCATCAGTGAAGTCGGCGTGTCCCGGCGCACGTGGAGAGCTCAGCGGCCCGTTATTTCTTCCGTTAAACGGCACCAAACTCTCCCGGTTTGAGCTGCTCCGCTTCCCGCTGCGCGCGTGGACATCAAAGTGAAGTCTCGTGTCTGTTAGTTTGGACTCTTTAAGGTGGAAATTTTTTCTTTTAGCAGCTTTTTAAAACAATATTTTAACTTTTTTGTGCCCGTTTATATCTGATTTATTTTAGCTCAACACCTTCCGACAGGCCTCATACTTTTTTT
>NW_024662154.1:0-253 GCF_008729295.1 Plectropomus leopardus | reverse complement strand
ACAAACGCACATGCTGGCACGGATGGTTAGGATTAGGCTAAAACGGCGCATGGTGAGGTGTAGAAAAAATATTCAGCTTCTTTCAGTGTTTGGACCACAGCAATATTTTACCCTCTTTTAGTTTTAAAAATTAATCTGCAACTGCACTTCCTTTCAGTGCTTATGTTTTAAACTGCTCATCAACTTAACGTGACTCTTAATTAACTCAAATTCTTAACTTTTAAGGCATTTAACGCTTCTTCTCTTCTGTTGT
>NW_024662153.1:0-1009 GCF_008729295.1 Plectropomus leopardus | reverse complement strand
GACTCAACAGGGGAGTGGTTGTAATAATATATTAATTAATAATGTAACGTAAAATAATATTCAAGTAATATATCTAAAATCAACTCTTTTTTTGTTATTTTGTTTTCATTTCCTGTTTTTGTTGCTAATTTCAGGTAATTTTGTTGTATATTTTTCTGCTTATTTTGTTGGGCCCTGTCTTGTACAGTTACTAGCTGCCTTTTTCCCATATTTTGTGAAAAATCAAGCCAATTTGCTCAGGTTTTTAAAGGGTTAATCCTCTCTGCGCCCTTTGTTTTACCTGCAGGACTCATTTCCTCTCTCCACTCCCCTGTTGAGTCAAACTCGTCCAATCAGGTCGTTTTGTAATTATTTCATCGTCTCCTGATGGTCAGATTCAGCCCGATGGCTGCAGAGTGTTTTTAATGTTAAAGTACGTGTAGTTTCAGGTGTGAGGAAACACCGGTCGACGCAGGCATGCAGCTATCAAACCTGCTGGCTGTGGAATGAAGGGCGAGGTTTTGGGTCGGCGCCAAGCGGCTCAGTCCAGGCAAATGTTGTCTTATCACCTGAACGCACCTCCGCCTCCCTCCTACACTATCTTCAAACGTCCTCATCTCTCTGATTAAAACGCTGGTTTGCTCTTCGATACCCGGGGAGTGCCGATACACTCCGCTACGTTCACCACTGATTACTGTGTTTGAGAAGCAAATAATAAACACTGATTCACTCTTATCAGATAATGCCAGCAATAATCTGTCAATTTAAAATAAATACTTCTTCATATTTTACAGAGATAATACCAATAAACACACACGGCAGGTGTACTCTTTGGGCTGTGCTTCAGCCCGTACTTTTCAGTGTTTCTAAGCACTTTATTTACAGGTATTAAATGTTTTACGACAACAACATGATTTACAGAACACACTTAAAACAGAATTTACTAACCAAAAATGCTATTACAGAAAAAAAACCCATACAAATAAAAGCAAATAAGACGAGAAGATTAAAGAACTTAACACAAAATATA
>NW_024662152.1:0-272 GCF_008729295.1 Plectropomus leopardus | reverse complement strand
TCTGGTACAGTGACCTGTGACCTGTCTCTGGTACAGTGACCTGTCTCAGGTGTATTGACCTGTGACCTGTCTCTGGTACAGTGACCTGTGACCTGTCTCTGGTACAGTGACCTGTGACCTGTCTCTGGTACAGTGACCTGTCTCGTGTGCGTAGTTACCTGTCTCAGGTGTATTGACCTGTGACCTGTCTCTGGTACAGTGACCTGTGACCTGTCTCTGGTACAGTGACCTGTGACCTGTCTCTGGTACAGTGACCTGTCTCTGGTACAGTG
>NW_024662151.1:0-605 GCF_008729295.1 Plectropomus leopardus | reverse complement strand
GTGTGTGTGTGTGTGTGTGTGTGTGTGTGTGTGTGTGGCTGACAGCTTGCTCAGACTTCCTGCTGCAGAGAATCAATAGTTTGGCAGAGAGATGTTTTCTGTGTGAGACTCTGAATGTCTATAAAATAAATAAAATAATAAACGAAGAAATGATTCAACGGACGAGATAAATCAGAGTATCAGAGAGAGACAGACGGGGGACATGATGTCCTTAGAGGAGACAGAGACATAGGCGATGTGTTTGGTGTTGGTGCTGTTTTCAGTCTGACCATATTTCTAATCCATTTATTTACTTGAAATCATTTTACAGAGAAAAATGATTATTAAGCACTTTATTTAGGTCATTTTCTTCTTGTCTTTGTTGTTTTTTTTTTTTTTTCTTCTTTCTTTCTTTCTTTGCCTGTTTTTTTCTGGTCATTTCATTTCCTCAAATTCATGTGATTTTTTGTGGGAAAAAAGGGCAATAAGCAACTTGGCAAGAAACGTTCCACAAATCGCAAAAAAAATGGTAGATTTAGAATAATATGAGGGAACAAACCTAATAAAAACTAAATTAATTAATTAAACTAAATTAAATAATTTAATTGCATGTTTTAAATTATACT
>NW_024662150.1:0-318 GCF_008729295.1 Plectropomus leopardus | reverse complement strand
CTTAGACAAATAAGGATAAGAATGGTGACACAAGTTCCAGAACACTGAGAATTCCGAGACCTTACTTTATTACATCAATCGATTCTACCAGCTCAGTACAGACTTGGCATCCACACTGAACACAGCACGGAGATTATCTGCACTAACGTACGAACATTTTTCCACGAGAGGAAAGCAAACCACTTTTACTGAGTAAACCTGATTTACAGAAAGCTCAGAGCAACCCAGCTCATCTGAAAATGTCTGAAAACAGACTGGTAAGTGAATGCATTTCACCAAAGATTAAGCACCAAATTGGTTCAGAGTTTAGAAATTAAT
>NW_024662149.1:0-305 GCF_008729295.1 Plectropomus leopardus | reverse complement strand
GCCGGTCACATGACGCCTCACAGACTGCCGGTCACATGACGCCTCACAGACTGCCGGTCACATGACGCCTCACAGACTGCCGGTCACATGACGCCTCACAGACTGCCGGTCACATGACGCCTCACAGACTGCCGGTCACATGACAGCAGGCGTGTGCTCAGAGTTGATGCTGCAGCTGCTCTCTCAGTCTGTACACGGTATGAACACAGCTGGGACATGCCACCTCTTCATCACTCTGCACTTTGACCTTTGACCCTCTCGCTCAAATATGTGTCACCGTACAAAATCTCAAAGCCTCTGCGAAC
>NW_024662148.1:0-312 GCF_008729295.1 Plectropomus leopardus | reverse complement strand
GTGTGTTTATACACTGATAATTATATAGACCGTGTGTTTATACACTGATAATTATATAGACCGTGTGTTTATACACTGATAATTAGTGGTGAACATTTTTCCTTTAAAAATCGCAGAAATTCTTTTAAACAAAAAAAAGTCCAGCTGTGATTTTGAGTCATTAACTGGTGTCTCCGTCTCTCAGCACGTCCAGCTGCTGACTCAGATTCACCTGCTGAGTGCATCAGTGGTCAAACTGCAGAGTGAGGCTGAGACCACCAGACAGTTCCTGGTAACACACACACACACACACACACACACACACACACACAC
>NW_024662147.1:0-277 GCF_008729295.1 Plectropomus leopardus | reverse complement strand
TGCCTCTCCGACAACCTCCCGTTTTGCATCCATCCATCACTCTGTTTGTGGTCACGGACGATATGTGGAAATATGAAAGGCTGAGAGACAAATGAGAGTGGGAAGGAGCTGGTGTTGGAGGAGGAAGGAAACATTTTCAATAAAGAGACTTTGCTGTGGAGAGAGCAAAGGAGGAGAGTGCTGTCTTCCCTCCTCTCTTTCTCCCCCCCCCTCCTCCCCCCCGCTCCCCCTCTCTCTCTCTCTCTCTCTCTCTCTCTCGCTCTCTCTCTTACACACA
>NW_024662146.1:0-205 GCF_008729295.1 Plectropomus leopardus | reverse complement strand
AAAAAAGACTTTGGTGATGCGTATTGCATTTCATGTCCAGATATTTTATTTATTTTTTTAATTTTTAAAGCAAATATTTTTGTTTGTAACTATTAAATAATTCATTTGTTAATTGTATTTGGTGCTTCTCAGTTTTGGTCCAAATCTTATAAATCACATAATAGGACTTGTTATTCTTTCTTTTTGGGGTTACCAAAAGAAAATG
>NW_024662145.1:0-242 GCF_008729295.1 Plectropomus leopardus | reverse complement strand
ATGGATGGATGGATAAATAGATAGATGGATGGATGGATGGATGGATGGATGATAAATAGATGGATGGATGGATGATAGCTGGATGGATGGATGGATAAATAGATAGATGGATGGATGAATGGATGGATAAATAGATAGATGGATGGATGGATGGATAGATAGATGGATGGATGGATGGATGGATAAATAGATAGATGGATGGATGGATGGATGGATAAATAGATAGATGAATGGATGGATGG
>NW_024662144.1:0-319 GCF_008729295.1 Plectropomus leopardus | reverse complement strand
CCCCGCACTCCGAACCCGGAGTGCGGGGTGCGGACCCAATTGGATGTTACACCTGCATAACGCGCCTGGGTGTGTGTGTACGTGTGTGTGTGAGTGTAGCCTATACTACATGCTGAAAAGAGGGTCACAGGAAGAAAGATCAGAGTCCAAAGTGGCCGTGTTTCTGCTAAAAACCCGACGGACCGAACCGAAACCAGCCCAGTCTTTCTCCGCACACAAACACACACAGTGATCCACACGTTATAGCCTAAACACACACGTACACACACACACACGCTTGCACACACACACTCACACACACACACACACACAGGCACGC
>NW_024662143.1:0-245 GCF_008729295.1 Plectropomus leopardus | reverse complement strand
AAAAGGAAAGCTAAAGAAAAGAAAACAAAACCCAAACCCAACAATGACCGATTTACATATAGAAAATCTTTCAATTTAACCTAATTAACAAATTAATTACATCAGTAGCCAAAATCAGGATTAATCAAAAAAGGAAAAAAATACAAATTAACCCATACAACTAATCCAAAAGTAACAGAACGTAACCCGCACGTTTACACACACACACACACACACACACACACACACACTTGTACATACAATAT
>NW_024662142.1:0-3445 GCF_008729295.1 Plectropomus leopardus | reverse complement strand
CAGACATCTCTATCATATCATAGTTCTTGTACCCTCATACTAAGACCCCATCTATTCTCCATCTTCTGCCTTCCAAAAATCCATCCTGGATCTGCATCTCCATCTTTTGCCCCTCCCCTTACCTCTAGCACCTTCCAACACTTCCAGATTCCTTTCCAAAATTAGGAAGAAAAGTAGGAGTAGGAGTAGGAAGAGGAAAAGTTGGAATTTCTGATCCTTCCTAATAATCTTACCTTGCTACCACTGTGTCCACTTCCCCACGCTACATCCCCTCATTACCCAACCAACACCCTGCTCTGAACCCTCCCTTCTCCTCCATCCACTCCCTGGTTCAGCCCCCACTTTCCCTCTTCTCCATCTCCAGCTTTTGCAACCCCCGCTTCCCAACTGAATCCATCATCCTCTCCTCCTCTCGGGCTCGCATCCAAAGCGGCAGTGCCTCGATGGAGGTCAGCCTGGTCTCTTTCTGCCGTGAGAGACAGGAAGGCAAGGTGAACCGCTCTCAACGGCTGTCATTGGGCTGTACAACGGGTGAGCATGAAGGAGAGAGAGAGAGAGAGAGAGAGGGAGTGAGTAGGACAGTGTGATAGAGGGAGAGCGAGGGCAGGAGGGTAGAAGCAGAGCGAGAGGGAGAGAGAGAGAGAGAGAAACTGGTCCGCCGCTCACAGCTCACATCGCTGGCTGGCTGGCTGGCTCGCTCACTGTTGACGAATGAGCTGTCTACCCACGGGGCTGGGAAACGGCAGCTTGTGACAAGCTGGGGAGAGAGGAACATGAATGTAATGCGTACCTTGCCTCGCTTGCTTTCAGATACCGGCCAGAAGAAGACTCCAGAGAAGAAGGATGGGAGGCGCATGTCGTTCCAGAGACCTAAAGGGACCATTGAATATTCTGTGAGTAACGCACAAGCAACTCTGCTCTTTCTGTGTTAATGTCGTTGCATGTTTTTGACTGCTCCGCTGCTGCTGCTTCTGTGTGTGTTTGCTGCTGCTGGTGGTTTCTGTAGCTCTGACTAGCTTCAGTAAATATTCTAGCTGTAGCTGTTGTGTTTGTGTGTTGTGAAAGCACCATGTCAGACCATGCTCTGTAGCTCATTAGTGAGGGGGAGAAGCATTTTGTGGATTTTGCTAGTGTAACACGTGTACCTCATTCTCAAAGTGTTTACATAAAGAGTACTGTGTGTGTGTGTGTGTGTGTGTGTATACAGACGTGCAGGGTGGCTGATCGGAAGCTTATGGAAACAATGTATCCTCTGTTAAAGAGTCCCTGTGCAGCAGCACAACGCTCAGCTCCATTTTGCATGTTGATGTATAGAGAATTGTAGCAGCTCTGCACGTTTCCTCCTGCTAAATCAGACCAGGACAGACAGGCAGGAGGGCTGGCAGGATGTCTATTTGTTTTTCCATTCGTTGTCTCTGCCACGTATCGGGGAGCATTCCACCACAGAGCTTGCTCGCGAATGACCTTCCAACTGCGTTGTCATTTCTATTGATTTAGCTGTTGTGTAGAAGGGGAGGGGGATGAGGAGATTGAGTGAGAGAGAGAGAGAGAGAGAGAGAGAGAGAGAGAGAGGTCTGGTTCCCCGGTGTGAGCTGAAAATGGAGCCTGTCTCTGCTATGCCTGGTTGTGTTCTTCAAATGACCCTCAAATCCAGCTGCAGTCAGACTGCTTTTCCTTGCCGCTCTCTCTCCGTGGCAACAGTGAGGAGTGGGATTGCTGTGGCTCAATCTGCCTGTCTGCTATAAGAGAGAAAGGGAGGAAGGAGAGAGAGCGAGCAGGGTTTGTGGTCTATTGCTGACATTCCACTCTCCTCTCCCAAACCCCAGCTCCAGGCTCTTCAATAGCTTTCTGTGCGTTTGCCTCCCTTTCCCCAACACCTCAGCAACAGAGACACCTCCTCCACATCCACTGCCCTCCCCCAACCTGTCAGTCATCCAACACCTGCTGATTGACAAGGCCCTTGTTTACTACACTGGGGCTTGAACAAACTTAACAGCTACAACAGGATATTTGTCAGAGCCAAAGCACTGTGTCATGGCCCTGATATGACCCGATAAAGGCCACAACAACTCAGCAAGATGGACAGAAATGCCGGTGGTTAAGAAAAAGAGGGCGAATTTAGTGTTTAAAGATTCACATCTCAATCACACAGCGCACCAATCCTGTTGTTGTCAGCCATCACTCTCTCGTCCGCCTTATTACCCCCCCACTGGTTGGCTGCAAGTGTGATGGATGGATCGAGCACTGCCAATGATTGTGTCCTGTAGCCTGACATGCTGCAGTGACGAGGCCGCCGAGAGTGTTTAAGATGATACGTCCAAGCTTCTCCTGCTACGTGAGAGACACATGGTCGCCACTGTCCCGGTGATTGAGAAGTGGCTTTATCTTAAACTCATCTCCCGCGCCGGGGGATGGCCGGCGTTGTTTCCTTATTTCGCTCTACAGCAGATACGGTTTTAATCTATTGCCCGGCGTGCACAGGAAAAAAGAGGGTTTCCTCTTACGCTGTCTTATCAATATAATCGCCCTCCTTCCCCTTCCTCCCTTCTCTCACCCCTCCACCTCACACACAGGCTTCTTTCTCTGTCCCCTTTTTTTTCGTATTGAGAAATAACCTGAGCAGCTGCAAGCCATCTGCCTAGACACTGATAACGCCGGTCCATTCAGTCTGGCTATTGGCTGACCTGCATCCAATTAAAAAAGTGTTTGAAGTCTGTAGGAACAACACAGATAGATGAGGAGACAGGGAGACGAAGACAGAGAGAGGCAAAGAGCAGCACAGAGGTGAGACGCGCAGGGGGGGCGGGGGGGCTCTCTTTTCCCACTGCCTGGCTGAGAGGACAGCCACTCAAAGTCAAACAAAATGAGGAACTGTGAGAGCACAGGCCACACGTATTTATCTCGACATGCACCGACATTAGCTCACCGTGGACATAGACGCCCCAGTTGGGATGCTATTTTGGATTTTCCCTGAACTCCGGGGATCCACAGGGTGTCTTGACAAGCACACAGCTGCAGATAGGTTCAAAGAAAAGTTCTGGTTTACCTTAACTTAGGTGTTTGTTTTGTAGCTTTAAAGGCTGATGCAAAATGCATACATATTCAAAAAAAGGTGATTCCAGGCAGACATTAAAAAAGGGAAAGCCTCGGACTCAGACATTCAGTTTCAAAGCTGTACCTATCATTTGTCTTGGTTATGAAAACATTGCCGCCTCAGAGGTAGGTGTAATTGATCTTGTAACATGGTGGCATCATTAAAAGGAAGTCAGAAACAAGAGCAGTCAGATAAGCAGATGCATTGTAAACAAGTTATAGTTGAGGAACATTATTTTGTGATGAAACCATAAGCCAAATAATAGGCCGAACCCATCAGTACACTGGAAGACTGAACACATTTCTGGAAATTATAACAGGTTGAGCCAGAAAGTTCAGTCAGTTTAGCAAA
>NW_024662140.1:0-317 GCF_008729295.1 Plectropomus leopardus | reverse complement strand
CCTGCATATATGTCTGTGCTCTGTCAGATTTATTTTTATTACCTTTTATATGTCAGTATAAACACAACAGATTTGTGTTTTCTTTTTTGTTTGTTTGCTGAATTTAGACTCAAATGAATAAAAAAAGGTAAAGAACTGGCCCCTAATATTTAACTTCTAACAATAATTAAATAAATATAAAATATATCTTACCAGTTTAGAGTTACTGTCATCATGACTGCGACCTGATGGTCTTTATTTTATCTTTATTTTCACTGAATCAAATATCCCAAAACATTTACTGAATGTCCATAAAAAACGTGCAGATGAAAAGAAAC
>NW_024662139.1:0-555 GCF_008729295.1 Plectropomus leopardus | reverse complement strand
AATGTTATATTTGGTTGTTTTGTTCCTCGTAGCTCTCAGTGACTTTTAGTAGAGTCACATTTGAGTTTGTGCGTCTGTTAGCTGCAGCAAACTGTGAACTCTGCAGCAGCCAGAAAACTAACACTGACAACACGCTGAGTTTACAGCACGAGGCGCCGACGCCACGTCACAAACGCACAAACACGGAGGGAAAAGTCAATGTGTGGTCAATGGGAAGAAACTTTTGAGTTCATGTATTAAATATCTGTATAAAAATATATGTAAAATAAATATATGTATTTTTATCACATGTAAAGTGTAATACGGTGTTAATGTTAACTGCTGTCCATGCATAGTCACCTAGTATAAAAATATAATGTATGAAATAAATCAAAAATAATATAAAATGTAAATAAAGTGGAAACAGCTGTCAGCCTCTTGTTTAAACGCTCTCAGCATTAAAAGTCAGCCCGTCTTCTTTGTAGCTTCGTGTTGTTCCACTTTATGACCTCAAAGCTCATCAACACAAACAAGTCGGAAGAACGACTTCCAAACTGGGAAACGCCGACCTTCAGA
>NW_024662138.1:0-297 GCF_008729295.1 Plectropomus leopardus | reverse complement strand
TGTGGGCCCCGTCCATCGCTGTGATGCGCTCCATCCGATACCGAGCCGAGTGCCTACAGAGTGTGTGTGTGTGTGTGTGTGTGTGTGTAATGCCTTTTGAAACCTGAGCAAATTTGATTAATTTCTTTTTAAAATATGGAAAGAATGCAGTGAGCAACTTAAGAAAAATTTAGCAAAAAACAAACAAAAAAACCCAAAGAAATTACCTGAAAATTAGCAAAAACAAGCTAGAAAAAAAGTAAAAACAAAACAAACAAGGACCTGAAAAAAGTGTGTAATAAAATAAATACAAATAAT
>NW_024662137.1:0-318 GCF_008729295.1 Plectropomus leopardus | reverse complement strand
CCAAAAATCACTTTCAAAATGTCAAGTGAGCTCCCTTAAACAATCACAGGGTGTATCTGCGGCTTATAACTTTGTATTTTGATGGACTTGGAGGCTAAAATCTCACCAGCAGTCATTAAGTTTCAAAGACTCAAATCAATTTATTTAAACAATTTCTTTAAACTATTTCTATTTAATTTATTTCTTTATTAACATTAGCCTTTATTCTTTTTTCAAATTTATTCCTGTACTTTTTTTAATGTATTTCTGTATTTATACATCTCTTTATGAAATCATTCTTGTATTTTTTCATCATTTATGTAGTTATTCCTGTATTTA
>NW_024662136.1:0-532 GCF_008729295.1 Plectropomus leopardus | reverse complement strand
TTCTGTGGGTTTTGTGGGTCTGTGAATACAGTGTGGGTGGAGCTCTGTGAGATCTTTTTTCCTAAGCAGCAATTTGTGACAATTAACTGTTGATCTGTTCAGAGCTGATCAGATCAGTGGATGAGAGAAGTAGCTGCTGCAAGTTAAAGCAAACTTTAAGGCCCAGCAGAATCAACGGTCCAGCTCCAAAAATAGAAAACCACTTTGTGGCTGCAGATACATTAACCGTGACGAGCTGCTACAAATTAGTGAATGTGTGGGAAACCTTGATTTCTTGGGGTCTTCCACAGTTAAGGAAAACCTGAAAAAGTCACACAAAAAACTGAAAGTTTCGGAAAAATCGTGGAATTTTGTAGTTTGTAGTAAAATTGTTTCAGTAGTCTTCCTTGGATAACCTTCCGTGTAATGCAGCATAACGGCAAAACTTTTCTCTGAAGCTGTCGATGTCATGTAGCTCTCATGTACACTGATGTGTGACGGTTTGTTCCTCGTGACATTCATGTCTTCATTTTCCCCCCATGTTGTCCTGGTA
>NW_024662134.1:0-497 GCF_008729295.1 Plectropomus leopardus | reverse complement strand
AAAGGAATAAAGTTTCATCATCATTGAATGATGCCTTTTCAGAGCCAATAGTTGCATAAAATGAAGCAAATAATTTAAAAATAGCTTTGCTGGTCCAAAGTCTTCTTTGTAACACATCAGAGCCACTCAGAAATACTTAGAGGGCAACTGAGGAACTGAGTGGAATAGTTGTGGGCAGACATACAGTGAAAATCAGATTTTAACCGGTTTAAATAGTTAAGAATTCTGTATAGTTGCAGTGATTTGACAAAATTGCAGGGTCTCCCAGAATTCACAGGAATCAGCTGAATTTGGCATTTATTGTTATGGTTGAAATCCAATGTATGTGTGCCCATCTATAGGAATCCATTTTATTTGTTGCTCCACATTACAGAAAAGAGGTCCACACTTGAGTTGTATAAAGTGACATGAGTCCACTGTTGGCTGGTATATTATGACACAAGTTCCATCTTAGATATATAGTATAGAGTGACATTCCCATTTCAACATGGATAAAT
>NW_024662133.1:0-235 GCF_008729295.1 Plectropomus leopardus | reverse complement strand
ACATACAATTGCCTGACAGAAACAGAAATGTAGAGTTCAATCAATCAGTTTACATGAGTTCACAGAGTTTACACACTCAGTCATGACAGTACAGAATACAGTCAGTACTCACTATATCACGGCTGGTATTTACCTTTCTACTGTGTCCCCACATCAGATTTGCTGAAAATCACAGACAGAAAATGAAGGTGTCTGTCCTGTTATTCAGATTTGGTTTTCGCTTAAAACACTCAAT
>NW_024662132.1:0-238 GCF_008729295.1 Plectropomus leopardus | reverse complement strand
CCGCCAGTCCCCCTTGGCCTCGAGGGAAAATAATAATAAAATAATAATTTTCTATGCCCACTGGGGCCCTCACTTAGTGTTTTCTGTCTAGAAAAAAATATATATATTAACATTACAAATAAATAAACAGTGATATGTTCCTAAATTATGTGTGAGCACGTGATGTGTCGTTATTGGGTGCGGAGGTGCGGGTTAGGGTTAGGGCGCCTAGGGCACCAAATTGGGCAGAGCCGGCCCT
>NW_024662131.1:0-1799 GCF_008729295.1 Plectropomus leopardus | reverse complement strand
TCAGTTTGTGCAACTCAAAAACATAAGTGAAACTTCCTTGTTTTTTTAAGTGATAGCAAATTCAGTAAACCAAGTTAGTCTGACTTCACTTGATATCGACATGTGATGAAGTTCTGAGATCAAGAATATACAAATATGACTGACTAGTTTTTAACCAGCAGTATGCAGATATAAAGCACAGTAAACTTAGTATACTCAAGTTGCTAAAACTTAAAAAAGATTGATTTAATGAAACTTTCATTTTTAAGTTTCAGCAACTTCACAGTATTAAGTTAATGTTAAGGAAATTTTAAGTAAGCTTAACAATTGCATATAAAGTAAAGACATATTAATATGTATATGTACATTTTTTGAGGCAATGGGTTTCCTAGAATTTTTTAAGTAAAATCAACTTGCCAGATTTGACAATGTAATACTACTGCTATTTAAGCCACTGTATCATAGAGGAGTAGACCAACATTTATGACAGTCTACATCAACTGTGTTTCTGGTGATTTTTAATTTATTTGGCTTTTTATTTATTAGTAATGATGAAGGATGTGATCATATAGATCATTTGAGAATAATCAGGTGACTTGAAACACTTGGGATGACTGATTATTTTAAATAAATAGGAATCCAGGTGATAAAATTATTGTGCCTTTCTTGACTCCACTAATGCAGTTGAACACATTCATTGATATTTGCTTCATCACATCAAACAGCCAAGCAAAGAAAAACTTCTTGAAAGCATCTCGAACAGAGCTATATTACTAACTACAGCAGAAATGGAGATGTGTTTCTGCTGTTATCAGTTATTAGTTGTATTAAGGTTAATATCTGGGCTTTTTTTGTTGTTTTTTTAATCCCCAGGGGAATTCCTGAAAGAACTGCTTCATTTAACCCAAGTAAATGGGATTAAGCTTTTGAAACCAAAGCAGAGATGCCTTAGTTTCTTCCAAAAACAGGAGGAAAGCAATGGCCAACTTGACAAGAAATTACTAAAAAGTTACAAAAAATAACCTAAAAAATAGCAAGAAATCAAGAAAAAAAAAACAAGGAAATTACCTTGAAAAAATATATTAAAATTAATTAAAAAGGTTATATGTTCTGTAACAGTTTTTGAATGTTTAATTTCAATAATCACAAATTCAGTATTAATTTGCAGGTATTTTTCTTGTCACCTTTTTTTTTTTTTTTACAATTTTTTATTTCTTTTTGATTTTTTTAGCTCATTGCCTTTTCCCCCCATGTTTCTGAAGAGAAATAAACCCATTTGCTTGAGTTTCAAAGGTAAAATACTTGTGAAAGGCACCTGAAAGCGGCACAAGAAAAACTGATGTTGATCCAGGTTTTAAAGGGTTAATAATATATTCCTTATTAGCAACTGTATTATCTCTGTAGACAGAGGCGGACTAACCCACAAGGGGGGCACCAGGGTAGGAAGTAGTTCATTCTGAAAGATATGTGTTCCTGTCAGAATGACCTACTCCCAATTTAATTACATGTATACAGGTTGCAGTCTGTTCTAGTGGAAGTGTTACCTGATAGAACGGCCTGATCCACCTATCAGAGTGACCGAGTCCCCGTTTAATTACATTTATACAGAACCAACAGATCCACAGAGGACACCATGTCTGTTCACTCAGTCTTTTCACACCTGGAGAGTAAGAACAGCTACATCATATATGTAATTACTTATATTTTTTTATTTTATTGGAGCAATAGTGAAAAGATATAACAGAGGGTTTGGGCCATGTTAAAGCAAAAAATAGATTACGAGAATAAAGAAAAAAGTCATAATTTTATGAGAAAGGGGA
>NW_024662130.1:0-284 GCF_008729295.1 Plectropomus leopardus | reverse complement strand
AAAGAGTCCATGAATATTAAAATCATCTGTTAAAATGAATGAACCTGATTATTGGCTTGTTAAAGCCACTTTCACATACAGTATTTCTGGCTGGTGTATATATATGTATGTACGTATATATATACTTTATTACTCATATTAGTTAACCTTTTTAATTTTTGGCGGCGCTCCCACGCGGCTACGCCCCCCCCCCTGTTCCCACGTGCTCCTCTGCCGCAGCAGCAGTCACATGACCGACTCTTCGACTGGTTACTTCCTGTACAGCGGCTGTTTTCCTGCGGGAG
>NW_024662129.1:0-278 GCF_008729295.1 Plectropomus leopardus | reverse complement strand
CCACCCGCCGGAGACAGACAGCTGGTCGCCGTGGCAATGGGAGATGTTGGGGTTGTTCCCCAGCAAGTGGGCGCTCTGTCTGGAGATCACCGACCAAAAGCAAAGGTCACTGTTCACTTCCTCCTTTCACAGTTTAGGTAGTTTTTCCAAACTGATGGAGCAACACAGAGGGGGCGTGTTGTGTTTCAGAGAGAAGGTCACGTGATCGACATGATTCAATATGAAGGCTTGCAAATCTCATCACAATCTGTGTGTTCAACTTTTCACGTAGTTCAGTG
>NW_024662128.1:0-373 GCF_008729295.1 Plectropomus leopardus | reverse complement strand
GTTTTTCAATTTATATACTTACCATTTCCAAGCTTTTTGTAAATGAAATGTTCAGCCATTTGTTATCTGGTGCTTAAGTCTTAAGTCAGTGTTAGTGATAGCCGTCTTTGTGCAGCGAGGAGGACCTTCACCATGTATAGGTCTCTTACATGCACAAGTCTTTCCTCATGTCTCTAGTGAGCAAGACAATTTTGGGTTTTGTTGCCCAGTACCTCAGACAGAACAGAATGTGTATCATCTCAGTAAGGTTGTATTTTAATGCAACTCTTAAAAAATGTGTGTGTGGTTTGATTCCATGCAGTTACATTGTCTTCAGCATGCTTGGTAAATATGTGATGCTCTTTCAAAAACCACACATATGTGGTGTGACAAA
>NW_024662127.1:0-417 GCF_008729295.1 Plectropomus leopardus | reverse complement strand
TTACTCAGTTAGAAAATCTGTCAACATTAATTACATATTTGAACACATATTGAGATCAACTCTATGTAGGCCTATATGCATGGATATTTCTGTGTAATGTGTAGTTCAGTGCATCCGACTCACAGGGACGCTGTTGACCAGTCTGCAGAGAAGTCAGAGCTCGTTGCAGCTGTACCTCCCCCATCATCTCGCAATGTTACAGAGTAAGAGAAAGAAATAAGGGCACGTTTTGCAAGAGGAAGACGATCAAACGCGGAGATACATGCGGATTATCAGACCTATTGGGAGTGTCGATTTGGGATTATTTCACTGACATTTGTGTCTAAAATTATTTTGTTGGATCACGTATTTTTGATATATTTTGTGGACGGGAGGATATCGGGCAGAACAATGGCAAGGCAAGTAGGACTGCTGCTG
>NW_024662126.1:0-298 GCF_008729295.1 Plectropomus leopardus | reverse complement strand
AAAAAAAAAAACAGGTATTAAGATAAGTCTTAAGTGAGTAAAAAACATGCTCGCACTTTCACATTACCATTATGTGCATGTCTACAGACCTCATAATATGTATATTGTGAGTGCGGCTGTGTGAACTGAGCCATGACCGTTCGTCCCAACAAACTGTTACAGCATCATTACACATGACAATAAACAGGCTGTATAATGTTAACATTACCTGCACATCACACAGAAGTGGCTGTTTTTTTTTTTTTTTTAAGATTATTTGCTGGGCTTTTTACCTTTATTTTGACAGGACAGCTCAAGC
>NW_024662125.1:0-294 GCF_008729295.1 Plectropomus leopardus | reverse complement strand
TTTTTGGTGAAACGTTTCTTTATCTGCAGGCGAAAATAAACGTGAGTCAAAAACTGTTCAGTTATAAAGTTTTCGTGTCTTCAGCCTGTCCTCCATTAACCCTTTAAAACCTGAACATAGTGCTTCAACAAAAAACAATGGTGAGAATGCAAGGAGCAACCTGATAAGAAATTAATCAAAATGATCGAGAAATTTGACCAAAAAAAACCAACTGAAAATCAGCACAAAAAAGATAAAAAAACAAGAATAAAATAAAAAGGAACGACTGGAAAAAAGCAGAAATGTATATATATA
>NW_024662124.1:0-336 GCF_008729295.1 Plectropomus leopardus | reverse complement strand
TGTGTGTCTTGCTAACTCGTTTGTGGACTGGACTGTTTCTTACAGCGAGTCTCGTGTGTGACGTTCATGTCATCAGAGTTGGGTTTTTGCAGAGAGACGAATATGAGAGCAGTGAGCCGGACTTTGCCGGTCCACGTTTGACTGGACTGATGACCGTGACTAACACAAAGAGAGCACGGTCCCAAAGGTGTGTGTGTGTGTGTGTGTGTGTGCGTGTGTGTGTCTGTCTGACACTCTCCTCTGATTGAGCTAATCTCTGAAGGTGACTGGACAGGCATAACTTCCACTAAACTGAGCCAAGCACACACACACACACTCACTCACTCACACACACAC
>NW_024662123.1:0-258 GCF_008729295.1 Plectropomus leopardus | reverse complement strand
GTGAAGTGCTACCTTGGTAGCTGCGCTCTTTTGGTTGTTGAACCCTGAAGCTAAAATAGCTTATCAATAGGGGCTTACAATAGCGCTTGATGCGGGTGTCAACATCTGGAAAAGTGAAGTGCTACCTTGGTAGCTGTGCTCTTTTGGTTGTTGAACCCTGAAGCTATAATATCTTATCAATAGGGGCTCACCATAGGGGTTGGTAGGGGTTTCAACATCTGGAAAAGTGAAGTGCTACCTTAGTAGCTGCGCTCTTTT
>NW_024662122.1:0-408 GCF_008729295.1 Plectropomus leopardus | reverse complement strand
AGACAGAGAGACAGTGACAGAGACAGACACAGACACAGACACCGCCAGAGACAGACACAGAGATGGACACAGAGACAGTGACAGAGACACAGTGACAGTGACAAAGAGACAATGACAGAGAGACTGTGACATTGATACAGGGAGAGTGACAGAGACAGAGAGACAGTGACAGAGACAGAGAGACAGTAACAGAGACAGTGACAGAGAGACAGAGAGACAGTGACACAGACAGAGAGACAGAGAGACAGTGACACAGACACAGACACAGATACAGTGACAGTGACAAAGAGACACAGAGACACAGAGACACAGAGACACAGAGACACAGACAGTGACAGTGACAGTGACACAGAGACACAGAGACACAGAGACACAGAGACACAGACACAGTGACAGAGACAGAGACAC
>NW_024662121.1:0-336 GCF_008729295.1 Plectropomus leopardus | reverse complement strand
TGCATTCCCTAAATTAGACACTAGATGGAGCCAGAGAATAAGTCTTCTGTTTGAGTTTCCTCTCCTGCAGGAACTTTTTAGTTTTAAAACTCTTAGATAACATTTACTCTAATCTTAAAATCAATAAATCAATCAAACACGTCTCAGTTTAATTCAGCAAAATTCAACAGCACCACAAACAACAGCCTCCAAAACAATCATAAACTTTAATCAATGCCTCTCGATGACATTTCCACCCAAAATTGACTGTTTTAACCCTTATAAAGGTATAATTCATTGTATAATTAAACCACCTCTGAACAGGCCGCAACATTAATGTTGATAAATAGATAAATA
>NW_024662120.1:0-1023 GCF_008729295.1 Plectropomus leopardus | reverse complement strand
AGTAGTACTTCAAGTTTCACTGTACTTTGTCTTACATATTCTAAGGAAAACTTGGAACACAAGGGAATAAGATGACATGAAGAACAATGATTAATGACAGGGGGAAAAAATGGATCTTATTTAGTGGACTGCTTGACAAATGTCATGTTGAACAGAAACATTTGACAAATGGGGTCAGTCACACCATTTTTAAAAGTCTGGATATTAGTATACAATTTGTTCCAGCTACACTGGTAAGTTTTTAAAACTCAACTTTAAGTTAAAAAAACCATCAGTATGGACCCTAAAAAAGAAAATCATTAAATTTACTGTATCTTGAGAGATGAGGCAGCATGACTAAGTTTCATTGATGGATGTTTCTAAAACTCCTGCAACCTATGGGCAACGCAAAGGTTCTGATTTGGTTCTATAAAACCAAAAAGTACATATAAATCACACATGTAATAAACCTAATGTAGCACAAATACACAACTAATGTCTTCTTCAAGCATTTATGTACTGTTTATGTAGCTACTGTGCCAAATCTGGCTCACCTTGTTCTAAGGACAATAACTCCAGCTGCTAATTCATATATTTTCATTTTAATATATCTAAAAATACAACTCATCAATTTCGGTGTAATAGGAAATTGCATGATTTCATGGTATTATACCAGGTTGTGTTTTTGTAACTCTCATTATTCACAGTGTTTAAAACTGAACAGTACAGGCCAACACCTACTGTGTGGCTGGTAACTGGCACCATTTCAGTATCCATTGTAGGGGTTGCTTTCAAGTCCACTACTACTTGGGCAATTCTGCAGAGCAGAATTAAAGAACTGAATTTAGCTTGAATTTCTCCAAAGTATGCCATTAAACTCTACAAGGAAAACATTACCTTGTCAGTATAGTACACAAGATTTGTGCTTTTTATAGATATTTCAAGTAGCACATCTGTCTCTTTCAGCTTTCATTATTTTCCTATGATTGACATTGACACCAAAACTCTCAGCAGTTATCTAAATTTCAACAAAAGTTTCTTTAC
>NW_024662119.1:0-318 GCF_008729295.1 Plectropomus leopardus | reverse complement strand
CAAATTATAACGATTAGATACGTATTATATTTTGATGCGGTCCAGTCAGGCCTGTTCTCAATTTTGCCACTTTTGCTGTGATTTTTGCGTCAGATCTTGACACCAAAAGCCACGTGTTGTGGATGGCTGTATGATACGCCACTGAACGCATCAGGTTGAAATTCAGCTGGTAATATAAAGAGCACGAAGGTCCCTGTTGGAGTTCAGTTTTCGGCTCTCGTTTGAATTTGATGGTTTTTTTCTGCACCTTATGATAAGCATCTTTTGTCTTAACTATCTGTGCCAGCATGGGTTTTTTAGTTTTGTTTTTTGTTAGTT
>NW_024662118.1:0-323 GCF_008729295.1 Plectropomus leopardus | reverse complement strand
GATCTAATGGGCTCAGAAATACGGAAGCCCTTTTTTTTTTTTTTTTTTACAAGCCGTTTTCTCGATATAACGAGATATTATCTCGTTATAACAAGATATTATCTCGTTATCTCGAGAAAACGGAGTTTGTTTTCCTGAGATATTATCTCGTTATCTCGAGAAAACAAACTTTGTTTTCCCAAGATATTAAGTCGTTATCTCGAGAAAACGAACTTTGTTTTTTTTTTTTTAGTTCAGCGCGGACAAATGCGCAAGATAAGATGATTATTATAGGAGCACATCCCCCAAATTCATCAGTAATCATAACTAGATTATTATACTGT
>NW_024662116.1:0-231 GCF_008729295.1 Plectropomus leopardus | reverse complement strand
TAGTATCAAGCAACGTCCCAAACTCAACAGTTTAAAAAATATATACAACATAAATATAAAAAATGTATCTACACACCATATATGTTTAATATACGTTAATATATGTTTAAATGCCTTTAGCAAATGTTTAATCAAAACTGAAACTTTCAACATCATCAGGTTCCCAGCAACTTTTTCCATCCAAAGTAAAATGAAATTTTGACCTAAAAAAATGAATAAATAAAAATTTCT
>NW_024662115.1:0-326 GCF_008729295.1 Plectropomus leopardus | reverse complement strand
AACAGTTTCTAAATTTGAGAGGATTTTTTTGTTTTCCCAGACTGATGAGTGAAAGAGCTTTGCTAAAAAAACTGAGCTGTTCGGTCAGTAACTAGAAAGTTTTGTGCAGCCTGGATAATTTTTTTTTCAGAGTACTGCATTCATTCCTGACTTTGTCAGTTGTTTTTTTGCTGTTGATAGAAAGTTACATTTTGGTATGAGTCTATTTTTATCCAGCATTATATTTAAAAAAGTAAATAAAATAATAAAAAGCAAGTATGTAGATGTGTGTGTGCAAGTATGCACACACATCTACATATTAAAGAAAATAGATGAGTAAGTAAAAA
>NW_024662114.1:0-564 GCF_008729295.1 Plectropomus leopardus | reverse complement strand
TATTATTATGACAATAACTTTATTCTTGTAATATAATGATTTTACTCTCGAAATCTAACCTTTTCTAACACGGTCCTAATCCTCTGCCGTAAGTTTGAGTTGTCTTTCTGTGTCCGTTTAAATGTGTGTGTGTGTGTGTGTGTGTTTCTTTATTCTCCACAGACGTCCAGCAGCTGTTGGTGGTTAAAGAAGAGCTTCCTCCTGAGCAGCAGGACTGGAGCTCCAGTGTGGACCAGGAGGACCCAGAGCCTCCACACATTAAAGAGGAGCAGGAGGAGCTGTGGAGCCGTCAGGACGGAGAGCAGCTTGAAGGGCTGGAGGAGGCTGATATCAAGTTCACACTCACTTCTGTCCCTGTGAAGAGTGAAGAAGACGATGAAGACAAAGCTCAGTCCTCACAGCTTCATCAAAGACAAACTGAACAGATGGAGACAGAAGCTGATGGAGAGGACTGTGGAGGACCAGAACCAGACAGGGACTCTGATACACACTTAAAACCTCACACTCATGACAAAACGTCTCGCTCTGAAACGGAGACGGATGCCAATATTATTTGGCAGGGGA
>NW_024662113.1:0-374 GCF_008729295.1 Plectropomus leopardus | reverse complement strand
TGTTTGCAGGGGAGCCCAGCACACCTCCCTGGAGCAGGGCTCTCCTCCACAGAGTAACACCCCGGGAACTCCTCCCTCCTACAAACTGCCCCCTCTGCTGGGGAACTACGAGGGCAAAGACGACTTCCCGCTCCGCAAGACAGGTAGGACACACACACACACACACACAAACACACACAGACACAGATAGACAGCGGGTGTGTGTATGTGTGGTTTGATGAGGGATTATGCGGAGGAGGTACAGTGTGATGTGTTTATATATATGTGTGTGTATGTATGTGCGTGAGTGTGACTCATCTGCGAAGAGGAAGCCTAAACCTGGAGATAACACACGCACACACCCACACACACACACGCACACGCACACACACACA
>NW_024662112.1:0-202 GCF_008729295.1 Plectropomus leopardus | reverse complement strand
GTTCAGAGCGAGAAATTGATAATGAGTTATATTAAAACATATCTTTTGTATCTCTGCACAGATTCTTCACACTTCATACTGTGATTTTTTGCACATTTCTGCACAAACTGTACAGCTCGCTCATAAAAAAAGCTGTTAGATTGTACATTTTTGTCAGAATATATATATTTACATATGTTTTTAAGTTTTTATTGGTAATTTT
>NW_024662111.1:0-303 GCF_008729295.1 Plectropomus leopardus | reverse complement strand
AGTGTGTGTGTGTGTGAGAGAGTGTGTGTGTGTGTGTGTGTGTGTGTGTGTGTGTGTGGATGGGATTACATGGCCCAGGGTTTATCTCTGCTCAGAGAGGATTATGGGTAGGATGAGCTGGTGACTCTCCTGTTCTCTGATTGGCTGATGCTGGCCCCTCCCGCTGCTGTGGACACACTCATAAAATCTGGTCTGGAGTCAGTTTATGAGTTAACCCTTTGAAGCCTGGAGCCACAGCACTTTTAACCCTTTGAACGCTCAACACACTGGTGTGATTTCTTCTTAAAACACAGAGAAAAAAAG
>NW_024662110.1:0-200 GCF_008729295.1 Plectropomus leopardus | reverse complement strand
TGAGGAGGAGAGCTGCACATACATGACCGAGAGCTGCACATACATGAACGAGAGCTGCACATACATGACCGAGAGCTGCACATACATGACCGAGAGCTGCACGTACATGACGGAGAGCTGCACATACATGACCGAGAGCTGCACATACATGACCGAGAGCTGCACGTACATGACCGAGAGCTGCACGTACATGACCGAGA
>NW_024662109.1:0-1021 GCF_008729295.1 Plectropomus leopardus | reverse complement strand
CTAGTCAATAAATGTTTAGTGAAACAGCAGTGCTTGTTCCTCAGAAAGGAGGATCCCGCTGAACCCCCTCACAGAGGTCTGGGCTGAGCCCCCAGCTGTCCTCAGATCCTAGAAATGTCCCTGGCAAGCACCCTTCCAACTAAAGACGATTAATTATCAGCTAATGATGAAGGAAACGCTCCAGCTTTCCACAGATTTGGAGAAAGTCTACCTTGTGCTGAGGTTACAACGAATGTTGCCATAAACATTTTGGGGCTTCCTGTTTGTTTGTTTGTTTACATAGTTTATTTAATAAGTGACATATTAACAACAATAATAATAATAATAGTAAGAGATTAAGTGGTAGATGAATTGACGATGGAAACAGGCAGTTTTACCTCCTCAGTGAAATGTGACGATATCGGCATTGATGAGTCCATCGTGGACGTTGTAAAAACAGGCGCCCTGACGGCGTTTCCTCCCGTAGTGCCTCCTGTCACCAGGCTCGCATCGGTGAGGTCCGGCTACAGCGGAGACGCCGCCGTTTTGGTCTGCAGTGCCTACAACTTCTACCCCCGGCACATCAGACTGACCTGGCTGAGGGACGGAGTCGTCGTCCCCGACCCTGCAGGTGCGGTCATCACAGAGATGCCCGGCGGGGCCTGGCGCTACCAGATCCACTCACAGCTAGAAGTGACCCTGAACACAGCGCCCAACATCAGCTGCATGGTGGAGCACGCAGGGCTCCGGCAGCCACAGCTGCTGCGCCTCGGTAGGCCTCAGCGCTACACGACAAAATACTTCCAGGACAAAGTTTCACTCTTAGTGCACATATCTGCCGAATAAAACGCAGATTCAGAGTATTTAAAACCTATGGGCTGAACGGTTCATTAGATAAGAATGTAGTCTGTGAGCCACTTCAGATTTTAAAAAACACTTGTTTTGTGGTACTATGATGCTTTAGAATAAGAAAAATGATAGTAATGATAATAACATTATTAAATAATGATAAAAGCAAAAATTATCTTTTTTTAAAAAAAAA
>NW_024662108.1:0-247 GCF_008729295.1 Plectropomus leopardus | reverse complement strand
GTGGCGCCGGGCGACAGGACGATGGTGTAAACGCCAGAATGACGAACACCGTTGTGATACAGAGACGCACAGTCGGATGGACAGAAAGACAGAAGGTGCTTTCCTTCTGAGGGACAGAGACAGAGAGAGAGACAGAGACAGAGACAGAGAGAGACAGAGACAGAGACAGAGACAGGGACAGAGACAGAGACAGAGTGAGGGACAGAGTGAGGGACAGAGACAGGGACTTTTTCTAAAAGGACACCAC
>NW_024662107.1:0-200 GCF_008729295.1 Plectropomus leopardus | reverse complement strand
ATTTTTAGTAAATCTCTTTTTTCAGAAAACTAGTTTAATTTCTTTAATAAAAATCTAGGAAACTAATTTTTTAGTAAATCCCTATTTCGGAAAACTGGTTTGATTTCTTCAGAAAAAAAGAAATATAGGAAACTAATTGAAAATTTGTAGTAAATCTCTATCTTGTTAAAACTGGTTTGATTTCTTTAAAAAAAAATCTA
>NW_024662106.1:0-386 GCF_008729295.1 Plectropomus leopardus | reverse complement strand
CATGTGTCAAAATCCACACATAACAGGGGGCACACTCTGGACCTGCTAATCTCCAAGGGTCTAATCATACACAAGGTTGTTGTGAGTGATGTGGCCCTGTCTGATCACTGTTGTGTTTTCTTTGAGAGCTCTATCTCTGTGCACAGGAGTAATCAGAAAGAAGTTATCAAGAAGCGATGCATTACCGAAAACACCAGTGAAATGTTTTATGTACTTTTTTCTTCTACAGCAACCCTGCCTTGTGGTTCAGTCAATGAGCTAGTGTCCAACCTTAATTCTAAAATGTTAAATGTGATAGATGCCATCGCTCCAATTAAGTTGAAGGTTGTCTCTAGCAAGAAAAGATCTCCATGGAGAAATGCCATGGCAGTGAAAAATGAAAAAAG
>NW_024662105.1:0-235 GCF_008729295.1 Plectropomus leopardus | reverse complement strand
CATATATTTGTATTGTCGACACACACACACACACACACACACACACAAAAACAATGTTTCTGCTGTATTCCAGAGAGCATCAACAGTATCAGTTTTTACTGTTACATAATGTTCTTCACCCCAAGACAGGTTTGGGCTGTGCCTGCCGTCGTCCTCTCAAGCTATTTGTCTAAAGCTGTGTCAGTTTGTGTGAGTGTCACTGTGGCATTCACCCTGTCATAATGTGTTTGTGTGT
>NW_024662104.1:0-220 GCF_008729295.1 Plectropomus leopardus | reverse complement strand
TACCTGTCAGAAAATAACGTTGCTGGAGCGTCAATGTTCTCTGTAAGTGCAGCGGACAAAGATTTAAATGAAAATGCAGCTATTTCATATCATGTTCTGAGAGAAGGGAGTCATAATGATGTAACGTCTTTCCTAAATGTAAATTCTGATAATGGACAAATTTCGGCGCTGAGAAGTTTCGACTTTGAAACTCTGAAAACTTTCCAGTTCCAAGTTGTCG
>NW_024662102.1:0-399 GCF_008729295.1 Plectropomus leopardus | reverse complement strand
GTGTGTGTGTGTGTGTGTGTTTTGTCTTGTTTTTGTGACATAAACATAATTATATGTTGAAAATTACTTTTACAGATTTATTTAGATTTTCAAGCAGTAAGTTCCCTGTTTTTTGTTCTTTTTTTAAACTTTAACATTTGTGTGTGTGTCTTGTTTTTTTGTGCTGTAATTATATGTATGTATGTATGTAATTATATGTAACCGTATTTTTAAAATCACGTCTACAGAATGATATTTTTAAGCATTTTTCAGGTTGAGTTTTCATTTTCCCGTTTGTGTGTGTGAGTGAGAGTGAATCTATATAACAGGGAACCTCCGTATCGTTACACATTCACCAACAGGGGACGTATTGTAAGGTCCCCACTTGGTCATGCTGTAAATCATCCTAAAATGATGTGT
>NW_024662101.1:0-285 GCF_008729295.1 Plectropomus leopardus | reverse complement strand
GTGTGTGTGTGTGTGTGTGTTTTGTCTTGTTTTTGTGACATAAACATAATTATATGTTGAAAATTACTTTTACAGATTTATTTAGATTTTCAAGCAGTAAGTTCCCTGTTTTTTGTTCTTTTTTTAAACTTTAACATTTGTGTGTGTGTCTTGTTTTTTTGTGCTGTAATTATATGTATGTATGTATGTAATTATATGTAACCGTATTTTTAAAATCACGTCTACAGAATGATATTTTTAAGCATTTTTCAGGTTGAGTTTTCTTTTTCCCGTTTGTGTGTGTGA
>NW_024662100.1:0-335 GCF_008729295.1 Plectropomus leopardus | reverse complement strand
TTAACTTTGTTTGATTGCTTTAAGTGAAACATCAGGGCTGCAAAATAAGCATAATAAAGCTCAAACGAGCCTGAAGATAACGAAGCACGAGCCTTAAATTTCTAAATTATACCGTCGTCTTATTTCTGATGATGTAAAATGTGTTTATCGTTGAGAATTAATTCTTCTGCTGAAAACAGCGTTCTTGTGACATTTTAGCATAAAAAAAATGTTTTCTGAATTTGATGTGTCGCGGTAGGGGAACGGTGGTACTCAACTTACGGCTCGAGGGCCAAATCTGGCCCCTGATAGGGCCCCTGGTGGCCCCCAACCATGTTATACTGTACAATAAAAAT
>NW_024662099.1:0-310 GCF_008729295.1 Plectropomus leopardus | reverse complement strand
TAAAGAAACCCAGCTACACACACACACACACACACACACACACACACGGTTAGTGTTAAATGCTGTTATTATGTTAGAAAACAGAGGTCAAAGGTGCTGATACGACTGATCGATCGATCGATCGATCTGCACGACATTTAGGAATCGATAAGTTTTCACCTTCCAGAAGATGAAACAGAGCACGCCCAGCAGGACCAGGCCAGAGACGATGGCCAGGACGATGTAGCTGAAAGGGACGCCGCCTTCTCCATCAGGAGGACGCCACAGCACACTGAGCTGAGTCTGCACACACACACACACACACACACAC
>NW_024662098.1:0-1031 GCF_008729295.1 Plectropomus leopardus | reverse complement strand
TAATTGTGCTATATTTATATAGTACAATTCACTCATAAAACACAACATAAAACACAAAGTGCTAAACCTAAACGTCAACCAAAACATTGGTGATGAGAAAAACAGATGATATAAAATAAAATAAAATTCGGTTGAAACTGCAGACTAATCCCTACCGCTGTTGTTGATCTCTGTAACTGTGCTGCTCTGGTTATCCTTCAACTCAGTGTAACCAGCTCTGGTCCTACCAGCAGCTCCCTGGACTCCATACTGTTCCCTCCAGGCCTAAAACCCAAAACAAAACAGGCACATAAATACCAAGTGTTGCATCCGTACTGCTGTATTTGGTATTTCTTAGTGTTGTGCTACAGTCTTTTTAAAATCTTTATTTTTGTAAAAAAAAAAAAAAAAAAATCTTCATTTTGGTTCATAAATTACATGACTCATTCGGGGATGTGACACCTAGAGTCATTGTAATCAGTGAGCCAACAGACTAGATGAATTTTCTTGGCTTAAAAAAACTTAAGAGAAATCATTTGATATAAAAAAAATCAAAAAGAAATCACCAATCTTCGATTTCCTCCATCCTCAGCTTTCTGTCTTTTTCTTCTTTCTACAAAAGACCAAAAAGTGGTGCATATTGTTAAAAAGCACGTGAAGTGGTGAAATAACCAGTTTAATCTCATTTAAAAAATCAATCAAATTCACTAGAAGCAGGGGAGGAAAAATAATCAGTTGAGTCTGATACTGTAGCCGACTGTCATGAAGTAAATTAAAGAGCTTAATAAATCTTTGAGCTGACACATTAGAAATGTTAAGTGATTTAATTTGCGATGAAACTACCTCTTCTAATAAGTTCCCTGCCTTCATCCACCAGGTCAGAGGTCAAGTCATCGTCAGTGAGGTACTGATGAAATCCAAGGAGGTTCAAACAGCGAGAGCCCAGGCTACAAACCCAGACAAACACAGTTACAAACATACTGTCATTTTTTTTCTTTTCCAACCATAACGATTACTACTCCAAGATGTTTAATATTATTATTATTTATATT
>NW_024662097.1:0-349 GCF_008729295.1 Plectropomus leopardus | reverse complement strand
TCCA
The DNA here is from genome assembly GCF_008729295.1 of Plectropomus leopardus. NCBI lineage: Eukaryota > Metazoa > Chordata > Actinopteri > Perciformes > Serranidae > Plectropomus > Plectropomus leopardus. The sequence continues at coordinate 345 of NW_024662097.1, read as the reverse complement.
CTGGTCAAAAGGGGAATTACAGATATGTTGTGCTGCAGTCATACAGCCGCTTTAGCACCACAGAAAGCTGAACAGCTCCCTCAGAGGGCCTGTGTGAGGTTAGATCTCCCATGCGCACACCCACAGCCAGAGAGTGCAGGTATTTCCCTCAACTCTGCTAAAGTGTAAAACAATATGCAAACTTCCTGATGAATTCCACAGAGACAGAAGTCCTCTTAGTCATCCTTTGTTAGCCGTGTGTGAAAATCACACGTGGTTTTGCTTCCTTATTTCTTCGCTCCGCCGCCGAAAGCGAGCTGACAGTATCGCCAGGCATAAGTTGAAATAGACTACTATTTGGCGGCG
>NW_024662096.1:0-200 GCF_008729295.1 Plectropomus leopardus | reverse complement strand
TGGAATATCACTCCTGAACCAGCAGAGTTATTTAAAGGAATAAATTAACCAAAACATTTAATCATCAGTTACCACCAAAGCCTGAAATACTGGACCTCAAGTTTTAACATCCATCACTCTATAAAAGTCAATCAAACTTTATACAGTTTCAGAGCAACAGTGTTAATTGTTCTCCTGATGAACTTATGACGATATGATAA
>NW_024662095.1:0-247 GCF_008729295.1 Plectropomus leopardus | reverse complement strand
TTCTCCCCATGTCATTGAAAGAAATCAAGCAAATTAGCTCAGGTTTTTAAGGGTTAATATGCTAATTGTGATGCATATTTCTTTTTTACTGCCTGATTTTTTTCTATTTACTAGTTATACTTGAGTAATTTGTACTTAATTTATACCTGTACAAATACATACCTTGACCTCTGTATTTCTTTATGTCTGACTATCTGAGCGGATGTACCAATTTGCCTAAGTGTTTAAACCTGTAAATCCTGAGCAA
>NW_024662094.1:0-494 GCF_008729295.1 Plectropomus leopardus | reverse complement strand
TTATTTTAATGATCACCGATATTAACTAATGAGAAAGTGCAAAGAAAGTGTCTGCATGGGAGGAACTTTTACTTTGTAAAACCACAGGGAGATATTGTTATCTATTCATTTTATAAAGCATTTACTTGACTTTTTAAAAAAGGTTGCTGGTAACTTGCTGTATGTAATGTTGAAAATTTCAGTTTTGATGAAACATTTGCGAAAGGCATTCAAACAAAATTTTGTGTTGAAGGACCTCACAGGCAGATCCTTCAGAGTGTCATGGCGAGGAGAGGTGTCTAGGTCACATGGCCTATCGACAGGGGTTCCTCAGAGGTCGGTGCTTGGTCCCCTACTCTTCTCTCTGTACACCACCTCACTCGGTGCAGTGATCCGTTCCCACAGTTTCTCCTACCACTGCTATGCTGATGACACTCAGCTCTTCCTCTCCTTTCCACCTGACGACAGAACGGTCTCAGCTCGGATATCAGCGTGTCTGGCTGATATCTCCACAT
>NW_024662093.1:0-200 GCF_008729295.1 Plectropomus leopardus | reverse complement strand
CAATCCTAACAAAAGACAGAGAGAGTGAGACACAGAGACAGAGAGAGAGAGAGAGACAGAGACAGAGACACACAGACAGAGAGAGACAGAGAGACAGAGACACACAGACAGAGACAGAGACAGAGAGAGAAACAGAGACAGAGACAGAGAGACAGAGACAGAGACACACAGACAGAGACAGAGAGAGACAGAGACAGAGA
>NW_024662092.1:0-223 GCF_008729295.1 Plectropomus leopardus | reverse complement strand
ACACACACACACACACACACACACACACACACACACACACACACACAGAGTCACAACACACACATACGCACACACAGTTACGACACATGCCCAACATGTGCAGGACATAACCAGATTGTGTTGCTTTTTAACACCATATAAAATTACAGCACTAGTCAGGTGTCAGAACAAATTGTGCATGTGTCGTAACTGTGTGTGCGTATGTGTGTGTTGTGACTCTGTG
>NW_024662091.1:0-386 GCF_008729295.1 Plectropomus leopardus | reverse complement strand
TGCACACTCGTCCCGCTGATACGATCACTTTGAGACTCGTGTTTTCACCAGACACTTTCAACATCTTTAAATCTGAACATTTTTCTGCATCACATTGTAAATAATTCAGTAATGCATAAACGACTACTCTCTTGTAGTACAGACTCTAATAATGGAGACTGGACTTTGAACTCTGTTAACACAGAAAACTGTAAACATTACACTACATTAAACTACATATGGACAAGAAAGGCTTTTAAATAAAAAAGTTATTATTACACATGAAAAGAACAACTAAACAATTAATCTATAAAATGTGCAATATTTCAAACTAGTTTTTCTCTAAAGACTTACAAATTCACTTTTAAGAATTTCACATACATAGGCCTATAAATTCATTGGAAATC
>NW_024662090.1:0-259 GCF_008729295.1 Plectropomus leopardus | reverse complement strand
CGCTTACAGGACAGTTTGTAGACTACAACAACACATACTTAATATGATAAGATAAGATAAGATAAGATAATCCTTTATTAGTCCCACAGTGGGGAAATTTCCAACATTGCAGCAGCAAAGGGATAGCAAAATAGCAAGATAACTGTGCAAAATAAACTATATTAATAAATAAATAAGTACAAAAACGTGCAGGATGAAGATGAAGGAAATAAGCACAGAGGACGACATAAACAAACAATATATACAGTATTTACAACGC
>NW_024662089.1:0-321 GCF_008729295.1 Plectropomus leopardus | reverse complement strand
GGGCAGAGGAAGATCCGGAAGCGTCCATCAAGGAGTTTCTCCAGAAAGAGACCAGACAGCCGGCGCCCGAGACCCATTGTTGCGAAATTTGAACACTTCAAGCAAAAGGAGCTGGTGAAGAGCCGAGGCAGGGAGCTAAGAGGAATGGACTTCAGGGTGAACGATCAATTCCCCAAGGAAATCCTGGAGCGCCGCAGATGCCTGTTCCCAATCAGAGAGAAATTTATCGACGGAGGATCCCGGGCTATCATCACTGTGGACAAACTCTACGTTAATGGACAGCTGTTCCGTGATCCAGAAGTCACTCCTTGGCTCTACTGA
>NW_024662088.1:0-580 GCF_008729295.1 Plectropomus leopardus | reverse complement strand
CGCTTTGGATAAAAGCGTCTGCTAAATGAAATTGTAGAATTGTAGAATTGTAGAAATTCATTACCAGCAACCACTATGGCCTTTTGTAGTCAAGTTATATTTGATTAAATCCTCAAACACTTCAGACTTCCGTGCTGGGTAAAGTGCAAATGTGCAAGATGTAAAATGCAGCATATTCACTTAATTTGTAATATATTTGATGTATGTGATTTAACATATGATTACTACACTTCCTGGTGAGTTTTTAATTTTGGAATAGACTAAACAGACTGTACAACAACACCCCCCAATATTGAACTTTTTTGTTGACCCCTCCCCCTGTGGAAAAAAAAACCTCACCATCATGTTATTGGTTTAAAAAATCATCTCATAATCCTCATCAGTTGATATAGTTTGTTCTGTTTCCATGGAGATGGTTTTGTGTCAATATTTAATGTCTTCAACTAAAGCCATCGTTGTTACTACACAAATCCAACAGATGTTTTATGGTCGTAAGTGTGGTAATAGTCAGCAATCAACACTTACACCGTCAAGGTCCACTTACTAGCTTTTTCTTGGGATTATAGTGGCATATCATGGT
>NW_024662087.1:0-2000 GCF_008729295.1 Plectropomus leopardus | reverse complement strand
GCCATGAATGTAGACTGTCATAGTCTTTCCCGTACCATATTCCACACACACACACACACACACACACACCACACTTTGCAGTGTTAAATTATAACAATGTGCATTCAAATAAAAACATGAAAGTTGCAGAAAACTGTTATTTTGACAAAATTAAAGACATTTAAACTATACATTGATGTGGAAAAGGTACAAATATATAGGTGCATTAAAATTCCCCAGAAAGCAGGAAATTAAGTGTTTAGGCTCAATGTTTTCTGGCAGAGGACCTCCTGTTTCATATGTGACCCCTCGAATGTTGAAACCAAACCTACGCCCGTGCTTCACTGTTCCGTGTTACTACATGACATGTCTGACATAGATGTAGATTTTTATAAACATGAAAGTAGCAGATGACCTTTTTTATATAAATTAAAGACATTTACACCATAAATTGATGCAAATTAATGCAAAAAAGGTGCAAATTGGTACATAAAAAAAACCTGCATCTTGACTTCACTATGCAGCATTAGTAAAGGGAATACCTGACAAACTATGATTCAGTGCAGTCTCATACATGATGTGTGGTTTAAAACATCCTCTGAGTTAAAAGCCTGAAAAGTTGTAAGTAAAAAGATGTTTTTTCTTCAGGACAACAGTCTTTTTATACTTGAACTCCTAAAAGAAATCTTGAGTTTTGGGCTGAAGATTGCAAAGTTAAAAAGAATGAAGTTATTAACGTTTTCTGCATCTCTTCTTGAGAGTGTCGTCAGTTATTTTCCCTCGGCTCTGCAAACAGATGTTCACAGACGGCATACAAATGCCGCAAAGACTCTCCACTGTTGCTTTTCTCTTGTAAATTGGATTCTGTTCAAGAATTTTACTTTAGTTAAGATAATGTTAAATTACTGCAATTAAAACATCCAAACATTTTGCTTTTAGAATTGAATTTTGTTGCTGTTGTGTGAACTAAACCCTGTTAAGTGAGAACAACAGTTTGTGACACTGCAGCTTGGCATCTGCAGCACTTATACACCTCATGAGGTGAAGCAAACATTAAATTTGTTAGAAACACCATCATTTGCATTCTTTTAACACATTTCACTCAGACACCAGCAGTGTTACATGTGTTATGGGGAGAGGTGGATTCAGAATTACCTGCAGGCAGAGGAATGCTGTCTGTCAGTTAAGCTGAAAGTGACAACACCTTGAACCATCTTAGCTCTCAAAGTAAAGAGCCTGAGGAGTTAGGACGGTTTGTTCACTAATGTAACCTGCAGTAACCATTTTGAAGGCACTGAAAGCCAGTTTTAGCTTTAATTTTTCTCAATCTGATCAGTTCATATTTGCAGCATTGTGGAGTAAAACAGTAAAAACATGAATGCTCTGATTGATTTTAAAGTTTAAATATATTATGTTGCAGAACAGCATGACAATTTCAAGTCTGCACTGAAATGTGTTATTCAGATTTTGAGGAAAGATGTGTGTTTGTGTGCACACTGGCATGCGTGTGTTTTATGTAACACTGCTCGCAGAAAAAAAGAGAAATGACAGATCTCCTTCATTGTTGTTTTGTAACTGACAGCGACAGCCTCAAAGGCCACCGAGGGAAAATGGGTGCAGCTGGAGTTTCAGTGTCACAATAGGTCAATAGGGTGCAACACACCCACTGCCACTTTCATTCTCTCTCTCTTTTGCTCGCTCCCTCTTTCACAAACACACACACAAAAACCCAAATTGTGCATAAACCACCACATAATAAGGAGATCGCATGCAAAAAGGCCTATTAACCTCTTTGCAGTGGAAAGACAATAACAGAGGAAATAGAAAGCTACTTAAATAGATTTCAGTGTGAATGCCAAAGTGAAAAACATCCCACTACAGCCAACAGCTGAAGTTTGATGAAGCCTTTTATTGTACAGCTATATTCCAAAATACCAATATTTGAGTTACAATTGTAATAAATATTCTAAGAGTTCTTCAAATAACTAATATGTATGTACATACATATTAGTTATTTGAAG
>NW_024662086.1:0-837 GCF_008729295.1 Plectropomus leopardus | reverse complement strand
CATTTTGGTTCGTGTGTGGTTTGTGAAGTAGTTATCTAAAAACATCACCCTTGAAATGTGAGTTTTAATGTTATCAGATGTGATTTGATCAGAAATATCAGCCTGATGTCTGCAGTTTAGAGTCAACACAACTTTCACATCATATTAATCTCAGCACAGAAGTAAAAAATGGTGTCTGACCTCAGAGTCTTCAGTCTGCAGTCTGGACTCTCCAGAAAACCACACAGCTGCTTCACTCCTGAATCCTGCAGCTCGTAGTTGTCACTCAGGTCCAGCTCTGTCAGATGGGAGGGGTTGGACTTCAGAGCTGAGACCAGAGAAGCACAGCTGATCTCTGACAACCTGCAGCTCCCCAACCTGAATAAAGAATCACAGATGAAGATAAAAATCTGTGAATAATCAGATGTGTTGGGGTTTGAATGTGCAGCTCCACATCACTGTGTCCTCATCAGTGTTTCTGATTTTCGGACAAAAACTGATCCAGTTTGAGTCCAGATTAAATTTGGAGACTTTCTGTTCGGACTGAAGAACTTTAAAAAGAGTTGTTGTGATTTGTGCTCAGATAAACCCAGAAAACAAGTAAACTGAGGGAAATTTCAACATCTGTTATGGATTTAAATTTGGTTAATACAAACAATACAAGAGCAAAATCCATGAACTGACCTCAGAGTCTCCAGTCTGCAGTGTGGACTCTCCAGTCCAGCAGAGAGCTTCAGTCCTGAATCCTGCAGGTTGTTGTAGCTCAGGTCCAGCTCTGTCAGATGGGAGGGATTGGACTTCAGAGCCGAGGCCACAACTTCACAGTGAGTCTCTGAGAGTTCACAGCGACAGAGTCTG
>NW_024662085.1:0-368 GCF_008729295.1 Plectropomus leopardus | reverse complement strand
ACAGGGAAAGGGAGAAAGGGAGAGGGGACAGGAGGAAGCAAAAAGCTCATTTAGTCCTGCCCCTTCCTCACAAAATCATGTCATACGCAATAAAAAAAAAAAAAAAAATATTGTCATTCAATCGCCTCAGTTTATTGTTGACTGTTGGCATGCAAGATCATATCCGCTTATACAAAAAATGAAACAAGTAATTTATAATAGCCAAACCTGCATTTTTACCCAGTTACTGTTATATGTTAAGGCTTACTCATCTGTATGCTGTCACGATTCCTGCTCCTCTCCCCCTCCTCAGTACTTTTCCATTCACTCTTCCTCTGCTCACTCTACCTGCGGGCCACGCCCACTCTGCCTGCTCTACTCACCTCCAG
>NW_024662084.1:0-957 GCF_008729295.1 Plectropomus leopardus | reverse complement strand
GGATTGGTTGCCAGGCGTGCACAGCTGGGGGCAATGGCATCCCAAAGTCAGACTCCCAAGCAAAAGCGAACAGCTGCAGGCGTCGATGTTAAGCAGTAGAGGGCACTGGCAGCCTGGTGCCAGATGCCCCAAGAAGAAACAAACGGCGCAGAAGGCGAGGTCATACGGCCGGGGGCACGGCCTCTCTGTGCCAGATGCCCCAGCGAGAGCGAAGTGGTTTGGTTGCCGAGTGTGCACGGCTGGGGGCAATGGTATCCCAATGCCAGACTCCCCAGCAAAAGCAAACCGCTGCACCGGCAGCCCGGTGCCAGATGCCTCAAGAAGAGAGAAAAGGTGCAGTAGGCGAGGTCGGACGGCCAGGGGCACGGCCTCTCGGTGCCAGGAGCTCCAACAAGAGTGAACTGTCGAAGTCACTGTGGATGTATGACTGGGGGCAGCGGCACCCCGGTGCCAGATGCCCCAGCGAGAGCGAAGTGGTGTGGTTGCCGAGCGTGCACAGCCGGGGGCCATGGCATCCCAAAGCCAGACTTCCCAGCAAAAGCGAACTGCTGCAAGCGTCGATGTCAAGCAGTAGAGGGCACTGGTAGCCCGATACTAGATGCCTCAAGAAGAGAGAAACGGCGCAGCAGGTGAGGTCGTACGGCCCGGGGCATGGCATCTGGTGCCAGAAGCTCCAACGAGAGTGAACTGTCGAAGTCACTGTTAACGTACAACTGGGGGCAGCGGCACCCCGGTGCCAGATGCCCCAGCGAGAGCGAAGTGGTGTGGCTGCCGAGCATGTACGGCTGGGGGCAATGGCATCCCAATGCCGGAATCCCCAGCAAAGCGATCCGCTGCAGGCATCGATGTTAAGCAGTAGAGGGCACTGGCGGCCCGGTGCCTGTGCCCTCTACTACAGGGCCAGCATCTCGGTGCCAGATGAGCCAACACGAGTGGGCCACTCAAATGGAGGTGGGA
>NW_024662083.1:0-718 GCF_008729295.1 Plectropomus leopardus | reverse complement strand
GTGCTTATTTTAAACATAATATTGAATATTTCAATATTTTCTTCATGTAATCAGCTTTACTTTTTGGTTTTAGTTGTTATTCTTTTCTCTAAATGCTTTGTGCTTTGGTGTATTTGTTTCAACATTTACTTGACTTTTTGTCACATAAATAAATTTTATAAATGAAATTTGGTTTTCTCATTCTTAATTTTATTAGTATTAGCAGCAGTATTTTATTTTTGTATGTCTGCCAGTTTATTTTATTCTGATTAAATGCAAAGTTTTAATAAATGTAACAAAACATTTCACTTGAGATTATTTTGACTTTTCTTTTCTACATAAACTATAAATCATTTCATTAAACATATTTGATGTGGATTTTTTTCATGGAAGATGTATTTTTACCTTCAAAATAGTATCTGTTTTGCCTGCACTTACTTTACAGGCTTTAGGGGGTTTTTGGACCCTAAAGTGGAGACTGACGTGGGTAGGTATGTAAAAAAAAGAGTTTATTGTACACAAGAAAAGCAAAGGAGCAGGCAGTGGAGGCAGGGAGCTGACTGACTCACAGAATCATCTCCAGCATAGACGCAGCACATGGACAAACTCAGACACTGAGGACACTGAGGCGCAACAGCGAGGAACACAGGAGTACCTGAGCACACACAAACGTAAAAACACTAGTAAGTAAAAAATAAAATTCACAAGCAAACAACAAACACTGCAAAACTGGCAGCTT
>NW_024662082.1:0-491 GCF_008729295.1 Plectropomus leopardus | reverse complement strand
TTATGAATGAAAAAGCTCTAACTATTAAGAGTTACTCCAGAGCTCAACGTCCCCTGGGCAAGTTGGGGACACGACAAGAGACACTGTTTTACAACCCAAAACATCCAACAGAGGGTTGTTAATTAACTTAACTGATACTCCATGTAGGCATCTGCAAACACATTCTGCTTTTAAGCCACAGAAAGTGTCAGTACTTGTATAACTACTTGGCCCTTTCCAGCACAAGATGCGTGGGAGATCGGCACTCTTGAGGCCACATCCAGCATACCACAGGATGTAAGACATCTGAATGACCTCCTGGGGTCACTCAGGCACATGAAGCAACAATCATTCATTGGCAGAACATGTTGTAAAGTCATTATAAATCCTTATGTTGAGACTAACGTCTGACAGAATCGCTTGGACCTAGGTTGTGAGTTAAAGTTTAACTTAATTCTCTAATCCTTCTCTTTGTAGGTAAGAGTTTGTCTATGTACTTTGATGAAGAAGTA
>NW_024662081.1:0-205 GCF_008729295.1 Plectropomus leopardus | reverse complement strand
GAGCTGAGCTGCAAATTCACTGATTAAACAAAAATGTACAACCTTGCCAAAATGTATGACATATGCATGAACACAGACAAAATAATGTCGTTTTTTTTTATCTCACATGAAGGGCGGTCTATCTATGAAAAGGTGTGAACATTAAAAACACTGAGATTCGTCTATAAAGCCGACGTTGGAGGTTTGTTTACATACCGCGTCCTCG
>NW_024662080.1:0-663 GCF_008729295.1 Plectropomus leopardus | reverse complement strand
AACCAGTAGCGATCTCAGTATCTGAGATTCAACAATCTCAGTATCACCACTTACGATGACAGTCAACATACAACATCACACAACTTTGTCAGTGCTAGATAATCATTAGGTGCTGGGTTTTGGACCTTCTGACTTACTCTACCCCAAAGGGCAAAGCGGAGAAGAGTCAGGTTAAGTGCTGAGGTGTTCTCGGAACAATTGAGTTTTCAGTTGTCTCTTAAAGGTAGAAAGGGACTCAGCAGATCGCACAGAGTTTGGAAGTTTGTTCCACCATTTGGGAACAACAGAAGAGAAGAGTCTGGCTAGAGATTTAGAGTCGTGCTGGGCTGGAAGCACCGGGCGTCTTTCGCATGCAGAGCGTAGTGGGCGAGAAGGAGAGTAGACCTGGATCGGGGATTCCAGGTAGAAATGACCAAAAGATGTAGCAAACTATAACTGCGCAATTCAAAGAACCATAAATATAGTTTTCTTTTCTTTCTTCTTAATTATTTTGACCATTCTTTACTAAATTACTCAATGATTTTTCCCTGTGGTTTTGTAGGTTTAGATGCTCGTGAAAGGCGTCCGAACGCAGCACAAGAAAACTCACGTCTATTGGGGTGTTAAAGGGTTAATGAAGTCATATAGTTGTTAAACTCTGGATTAACAGACACGTCTCAGATT
>NW_024662079.1:0-204 GCF_008729295.1 Plectropomus leopardus | reverse complement strand
CCCTAAAACTGAGCCCTGTGGGACCCCACATGAGAGACGAGGAGAGGGGGACACAGAGTCACCAATGCTGACACAAAAGGTTCGATCAGCCAAGTATGACCTGAACCAGTCCAGTGCTACGCTCCTGATACCCACCCACTGTTTCAAACGAGAGATCAAAACCTCATGGTCCACTGTGTCAAATGCAGCAGTTAAATCTAAAAG
>NW_024662078.1:0-325 GCF_008729295.1 Plectropomus leopardus | reverse complement strand
CCTCAACATGCTGTACTATGACTTATTTTAACATTTGGAGTGATCATTTTTTTGACCATTTTTCCTGAGCTATAGTATGGCTTTTTTTGCCATACTGTAATTTCGCTTGAAACGTTTAAAATATTGACTTTTTGGACCGTTTTTTCAGGTAGCTATACTATAAACTGCCTAAACATGCTGTACTATGACTTATTTTAACATTTGGAGTGATTACTTTTTTGACCATTTTTCCTGAGCTATAGGATGGTTTTTCTTTTTGCCATACTGTAATTTGGCCTAAAACGCTCAAAATATTGACTTCTTTGACCATTTTTTCAGCTAGCCA
>NW_024662077.1:0-468 GCF_008729295.1 Plectropomus leopardus | reverse complement strand
TGTGATGCTAATTAGTGGACACACCTTGGATTAACGTGTCCCTTTGGTCACATTATTTTCAGTCTTTTCTAGGGGTACCATCATTTTTGTCCAGGCCTGTTTCACGAGTTTATTTTTTTAAATAATTCTGTTGAAGCATGGTTGAAAAGCAATGTCTGACTTTGATTGCTTAAAATTCATAGAATTTTTATTTATTATTACTTTTGTCAGATTCAAGTTATTTCTGTGACCATTGTGAGTTTTTCTTTCATTAACCAAAGGGTACCAACAATTTTGTCCACGTGTGTATATAAATATTGATCACAATGAATGGGAGTGAAGGTTACAGAGGCTGTAGTAATTGATGTAATAATAGCTTGTTGTAGGTGATGATTGTAAGAAAGTGATGAATGGTTGCCAGATAGTGTCATGATTATTGTCGGAGGAGTTTGTATTTGCTAAGGAGATATAACAGTTTGTAAATATGTG
>NW_024662076.1:0-1089 GCF_008729295.1 Plectropomus leopardus | reverse complement strand
TGTGTGTGTGTTTGTGTGGGTTGACAGGCAAGAGAACAGGTAAACAGTAAACAGCAGTAGGAAAATAGGTCTAATAAAATAAAACTTTGCTTATTCAGTCTCTCTTTCAAACTTGGTGCAGTCTACTTGAGAATGTTTTAATGCTACTTAGGAGGAAACGGAGGGTAATCAGTGTTGGCATATCATTTCATCTCACCAGTTAAGAATCTGAAATCACCGTATTGACCTGGGTGGTGTTTCCATCAATGCCAACTGGAGCCGGAGGCAATAAATACCCACATTTACTGCAGAGTCATTCGACCCGCATGTGAATGTCGATGAAACGCACTGCATTAAAAGCCCAGATGTTAGCACGAGTTAGTGGGTTTTTTGTGCAGTGGAAATGAGGCTTAATTGTGTGGAATGGAAAAAAAAAAAAAAAAAAAAAAACTGATAAAAACAGTGCTGCTCAATCAACTCTCATATAGTTTTTTTAAAAAGTACATGCACACAAAGGGTTGTATTGAGGTGTTGATCAGTAGACTTAAAAATAGAAAACGTGTCACACATTCAAGCTCTATGCATTTGTCTTTTAATTCAGAAGATGTTTTGAACCTCCAGACTTCTTCAAGAGCAACAGTCAGACACAGGCGTGCTGGGCTGTTACATAGGCCACATCCCAGTCACACAGCTGATAGTGATTAAGATAATCATGCTGCACCATTAGGGGGAGAAAAGAACAATCGAGAATCCTTCAATCCATGAAGAGTCTGAGCTCTCAGACAGTGGATCCAATAGTGTTCCCTCCTGGAAAGTACCACAATCAAAGTACCTCCTCTTAGGGAGTGTTACCTTCTCAATCACAGTATATAACCTGTTTTAAAAGACTTGCTTTAATGTGATGTTGTCTTTTAATTTCTTTTATTTCCTTTTGTTTATTTTAATTATTTTACCTACTTTATTCATTTTTTATTTATTTTATGTACTTTTATTTGTGGTTTTATTGCTTTTATTGCTTTTTTTTATATTATGTATTTAGTAGTTTTAGAAAATCATACATAACATATAACAACATAAATATTCTATGTACCCAATCAAGAAAGAGAAAAT
>NW_024662075.1:0-1173 GCF_008729295.1 Plectropomus leopardus | reverse complement strand
ACAGCCAATAAAAACACACTGTCTTTCAGGAAGGGAAAACTTTAATAGAAAAATACAGTAAAAACTTCTGAATGGGTGGATGTTGTTAAAAAACAAATAACAGACCGAAAAAGTGACTTGTAAGTGTGAATCTGAAAGTCTGCCTTTGTTTTTTTTAACTACATTATTTAAAGTTTGTCCTCCGGCGTCAGCCCGGCGTGCTCCTCTGCCGGCCGTACAGGTCGTGCTCCCGGTACAGGATGTAGTCCTTCAGTCGCTCCGGTAACGGCATGAAGCTCATGAAGACAGGTGACCGGAGACGGAGGCGACCGAGACACCGGCGGATCTTCAGCCGGCAGAGGTGCTGCAGACAGCGCGCGTTTTCTGCGGAGGAAGAGGAGGAAACATGGAGAGGACGGACGGATGGAGACTTCAGTCAGAGCTTTGAGACAAACATGTGAAATGTACCCTGCAGCCTGCAGATCTCAGGCCACTGCTGATGCTCCATCACAGCCGCCTTCAGTTTGGAGCACAAGGTCACGTGATCCAGGTAATCCAGCAGGATGCGAACCACGTGACCCGCCAGGTGCTTCAACCAGGAGACGGAGATCACCTCACAAAACTGCTTTGACAGAAACACAACAGTTTACACACGTGAAGGTAAGTCTGCACGAGCTTCACTTTACACCTGCGTGTTTAAACCCACACCTTCCCGCGCAATTTCTGACAGCACGAGCTCATCAGTGACTGACAAAAACACGAGCAGCTGCTGCAGAGACGTGATTTCACACTGATTATGTGGAGATTTTGGGTAAACAGCGCAGTGACAGAAAGTTCAGTAACCTGTGTACGAGAAATTCACGACTGTAGAAGTTTCGGAGTTCACTGAGTCTTAATCTTAAAGGCGCAAAATAAAATGTGCAAGCATATCAGTGCAAACAGACTTCCAGAGTCCGAATGAGAGACAANACAGCCAATAAAAACACACTGTCTTTCAGGAAGGGAAAACTTTAATAGAAAAATACAGTAAAAACTTCTGAATGGGTGGATGTTGTTAAAAAACAAATAACAGACCGAAAAAGTGACTTGTAAGTGTGAATCTGAAAGTCTGCCTTTGTTTTTTTTAACTACATTATTTAAAGTTTGTCCTCCGGCGTCAGCCCGGCGTGCTCCTCTGCCGGCCGTACAGGTCGT
>NW_024662074.1:0-365 GCF_008729295.1 Plectropomus leopardus | reverse complement strand
ACCGCTAGCTGGCGCTGTTCGCGTAGCTCTGGAGTTACTAAAAGTTACGAGGAGGTCCAGGAGGAGCAGCTGTGACGGGTTTCGGTAAACGTTGGTTCACTGGGAGTAAACCAGCTGTTACAGATGTTACAGTGATGTGCGGTGAGACAGGGACACGCTGATGAGACAGGGACATGCTGATGAGACAGGGACACGCTCGTCCGACGCCGTCCACAGCCCGAGAGACGAACCGTCTGATCAAACTAACTGGTGTGAATCTCAAAGTGTCCGTTAACAGACTCAGATTTCACTGAAAACACGGAGATAAATGTCGGTGACGCTCAGCAGACCGAGCTAACGCAGGTTAGCCGGCAGCCTGCGGGAAG
>NW_024662073.1:0-399 GCF_008729295.1 Plectropomus leopardus | reverse complement strand
CCTGAGGAGACACGGGGAGACGGTCACTGTCCACAAACACACAAACAAACAAACAAACAAACAAACACACAAACAAACACACAAAAACAAACAAACACACAAAAACAAACAAAACAAACAAAAACAAACAAAACACACAAACAAACAAACACACAAAAACAAACAAAACACACAAACACACAAAAACAAACAAAACACACAAACACACAAAAACAAACAAAACAAAACAAACTAATAAACAAACAAAGAGGCAGACAGCAGAGGCTGTGGGACCTGTGAGTACTCTGATCTTCTACTCAAGTATTAGTACTAATACCACTGGAATACTCTGACTTCAAGAGGACTTTGCCAAAATAAAGTCCCCTCAGTTAAAGTTAAGGTGGAAACTTTCAGAATAAA
>NW_024662071.1:0-389 GCF_008729295.1 Plectropomus leopardus | reverse complement strand
ACACACACTCAGTCACACACTCACACATGGACATGCAAATTGTTGGGGATCATTTTCTGGCTGAATTAGCTTTCATGTCGGGCTCCAGTGCAGACAATGAGGAGGATTTCAACATCAAAGGCCACGATTTGATTAACATTAGACAACCCAATAACCAGAAAAATGTTGGAATTGTACATTTTTTGCAAACCACAGATGTTACATTTACACGTTATTATGTAGTTACATTGAAACTTTAAGTTGAAACTTTATATTGCAGCGGTGTTGCAGTTTAGGCACAAAAATCACTGCTTATGATAAGAGGGAAATACCCAGTTTTGGGGGTCATAACAAAACACCCACATATGGTGGCTACAAAATTGCTAGAAACAGTAATAGGTTGCTACAAA
>NW_024662070.1:0-600 GCF_008729295.1 Plectropomus leopardus | reverse complement strand
CTCCACTAGTGTAGACAGGGCTGTGTGTCTCTGTGTCCTTCTTTCTAACATCAACATTCAGCTCCTTGGTTCCGACGTTGAGCAGTAGGTTGTTCTCTGTGCACCACTCTGCAAGAGTGTTGATTTCCTTCCAGTATGAGCTCTCATCATTGTTTGTAATATGGCTGATGATGGTGGTGTCGTCTGCATACTTCACAATAGAGTTCTCCTGATGTCTGGGAGTGCAGTCATGGGTGCAGAGGCGGTCCTGGGTAGTTTTGCGCCCTGGGCAAACCCCTTTAACATCATTACCTTTTCCCTCTGTCAAACGCCCATGTGGTGATGTTCAGCATATTCCAACATGCTCTTATGTTGAAAGGACTGCAACAGGAAGTAGTTCTGAGCGGAAGCTCTGTATTGCGTATTGAGAGTTATGCAGACGCTTGACGGATTTAATGCGGTCAGACATTAAAGTGAGTTCCAGTAAAAACCCGACAGTTGTGGCAGTTTTTACATTTTCACATAGCGCAATAAATGTAAAAGTATCTATGTTAATTTTATGAATGAAATACAGTTTATTTGGAAGCAGCTGGGATCATAACAGGTCAGTCTATCCCTCAC
>NW_024662069.1:0-228 GCF_008729295.1 Plectropomus leopardus | reverse complement strand
GGGCCTCATGTACAAAGGGTGCGTACGCACAAAAACGTGGCGTACGCTCTTTCTCACGGCAAAGTTCAGATGTATCAAGAGTGAAATGACCGTGGAAATGTGCGGTGCCTCACGCCAACTTCATAGCTGGCGTACGCACGTTTCTACAGCCGTTGATACTTTGGCCACACTCAGAGGTGATCCTGGGAAACATAAAATAAACACGTGTAACCAATCCGTCCTCTGAAT
>NW_024662068.1:0-317 GCF_008729295.1 Plectropomus leopardus | reverse complement strand
CTGGTGGATGAACCAGATAACACAGGACTTTCACCTGGATTTTCACCCCAATCATCAGCACTTAAACCTCTGAAACATGAGCAAATTGGTTTGGTTTCTAAAAAAGACATGAGAATAAAGTCAAACAGCAACTGTGAAGAAATGTGTAAAAAGTGACAAGAAAATGACCTGAAAAATAGCTGAGAGAGAATGAGCAAGAGAAAAAGAGAGAGAGAGAGAATCACTGGAAAATTATACCAAAACGGGTAAAATAAAAACAATTTTCATGTTAATTAAAATAATATAATTAGAACTGTGTTACACAAAAAAGATATTTA